>NW_019944902.1:63631-68979 GCF_002910315.2 Salvelinus sp. IW2-2015
TATCAGATCACAGAAAAATCACAGTCTACTTGAACAGAGCCATACTCAATCATGAGGCATCAAAGCCAAAGGAACTGAATAATATTAAGAAATGCTATAGAAGGAAGGAAAGTGGGCAAAACGTTTCACTGTAATAGTGAAGGTGTAAAATTGGCAGTAGAAAACCTAAACAGTGTATTTGACTTTCCTATCAAATCTAAGAATGTCAAGCAGAAAATCTAAGAAAATTAACAACAATGACAAATTGTTCGATGAAGAATGCAAAAACCTAAGAAAGAAATGTAGAAACCTGTCCAATCAGACACATAGAGACCCAGAAAACCTGAGTCTACGCCTTCACTATGGTGAATCACTAAAACAGTACAGAAATACATTACGGAAAAAGAAGGAACAGCACGTCAGAAATCAGCTCAATGTAATTGAAGAATCCATAGACTCTAACCACTTCTGGGAAAATTGGAAAACATTAAACAAACACGAAGTGTTATCTATCCAAAATGGAGATGAATGTGTAGCTTGGTTCGTTCTGCGTTGTGTAATTGAATGAGGACACTGCCACAACTGGAGGTCTGCTTGTTGGATTTTGATTTGCCCTGCGCACGAAGAGACACAATATGTTAACCCTTGGTGCAGTCAGGGCTCTCAGGTACCTGCGCAAGCACATGGAAACTCACTCAAACACTGTCTCAAGTACTCACAAGTTACAATAGATACCCTAGTTAGCGAACTTTGTGAATCTTGTTAACATAAATCTTTATATTGTCCACATTGTAGCTAAACTTATGGTTGCATAACAGCACATTGTGTAACATTACCAGGGTTTTATATTGAATAATAGCGGAGCGAAGGACAACATACCTCGCTAGCTGAAGGTCAGCCAAGGACAACATACCTCGCTAGCTGAAGGTCAGGCAAGGACAACATACCTCGCTAGCTGAAGGTCAGGGAGAGGGAACATACCTCGCTAGCTGAAGGTCAGCCAAGGACAACATACCTCACTAGCTGAAGGTCAACCAAGGACAACATACCTCGCTAGCTGAAGGTCAACCAAGGACAACATACCTCGCTAGCTGAAGGTTAACCAAGGACAACATACCTCGCTAGCTGAAGATCAGGCAAGAGAGAACAACAAGGGGGTACAGATACACCACGATGGACCAACCCAAAATATACTAAACTTTCACAATCAAGTGTATTTATAATATATTTATATATATATATATGAAAAAGTGTTTGAACACAAAAAAACAACATTAGCTATGCAGCTGTAATTAAATAAAAAAAACACTGAATTATTATTATTATTAACATCCCCTCTTGACCTATTTGAACTGATCCGTGTGTGCAACTTGGTGCGTAATCAACATCACATACATATGGATAAACCAAACAACAACACAAAGAGTTTTCTATCCAAAACAGAGACGTATGGATAAACCACTTGTACAATCTTGTTGGCTCTATAACAAAGATCAAACAGCAAAAACATATACATGATCAAATACAAATCATTGAATCAATTATTAAAGACTACCAGAACCCACTGGATTCTCCAATTACATTGATTGAACTACAGGACTAAATAAAAACCCTCCAACCCAAAAAGGCCTGTGGTGTTGATGGTATCCTAAATGAAATTATAAAATATACAGACCACAAATTCCAATTGGCTAAACTTAAACTCTTTAACGTCATCCTTAGCTCTGGCATCTTCCCCAATATTTGGAACCAAGGACAGATCACCCCAAAAAATTTGACACCAATATCTTCACACACTTGGCGAATATTGTCGTAACAGCCAACCTGCCATGGAAATGGATCCTCTGCCATTATCAGGTTTAAAATTGTAATTTCCACTCAGCGAAACAAAGCGAAACAAATGTACTGAACAAATGTCAAATTTTGGTTTTTACAAATGACCCGTAAGCGACAGACCAGTTTCACCCCACTGCACACACCGTAAGACAAACAAGACAAACAAAACCTAAACAAAAGCAGAGTCTTCTCATGCTTGTTGATAAAAAAAAGATTCTACACTCAACTATTGGCGCATGAGGTCGCTGTACCAAATGTGATGGATAATGTGGTGTTGGGTGGAAAAACATACCAAGCTGTGATAAAATCCATAAGTACACAAAACAACAGTGCTTGCTTTAAAATGACAAAAAGCACCACATATTCTTCAACTGGCGTTTGGCTGAGACACGGAATGCAGCTTAAGCCGCCACCTTCTTCCACATTATATATCAACGGAATTGGCGAGGGCGCTAGAACAGTTGCAGCACCGGCCCTCCACCCGTACTAAGAATCTGGAAGTCAAATCTCTACGTGATTTTGCTGATGACTTGGTGCTTCTGTCCCAACCAAGGGGGCCTCAGCAGCACGTAGATTTCCGCAGATTACTAGAGATTGGGCCCTGACAGTAAATTCCTCGAGTAAGATCAAAAATAATGTGTCCAGACATCAAGGTCCAGTTGCCAGAACCACAAATACAAATTCATCTAGGACCAAACGTTGCCAAAGCTACAAGAACTATATAGCTAACAATACCCTTGCGGCCTAAACACAGGTAACTTCCACAAAGCTGTTCGAACGTCTGAGTACACAAGTCAAGAAGGGTTCTATGCCACAAAAAGGAAATAAATTCGCATTACATTAGGATTGGCAAAATACAATTATGAATAGTATAGAAAACACCATTGATCCCTTTATGGTTGTAGAGGTCTGGCGGTCCGCTCACCAAGTCCAAGAAATGTCTCAATGAAGCAAACACTCAAATGAACTGCTGCATACAAGAAGTTCTGTAAAAGATAGTCCTCAGTGTACACACGTAAAACACCAAATAATGCGTCTAGAGCAAATCTAGGCCGCTAAACTATCAAACCTGCAAAGAAGCCTATAAATCTACCACCCACCTAAAAGGAAGCGATTCCGCAAAGCCTTCCATAACAAAAGCCATCACCTACAGGAGAGATGCAATCCTTGGAGAAGAGCCGCTAAGCAAGCTCCGGTCCTCAGCGGCTCTCGTTCAACAAACCAAACACACTCCCCTACCAGGAGTCCAGGACAACAAGCAACAATTAAGCCCAACTAAATCATTGAGAACAAACAAAAAGATAATACACTTGACACATTGGAAAGAATTAACAAAAAAACTGACAAACCTAGAAATGCTGTTGGCCCTAAACAGAGAAGTACACAGTGGCAAATAACTACGAGACATCCTGTGACTGACTCAAATACGGGAAGATCGTTTGAACTATGTACAGAAGTCCGAGTTGAGCAACTCGCCTTGCTAAATTTGAGAAAAGCCTGCACTGTACCAGTGTCGCGCACGACATGGCACGAGCTCTTGCATAGAGAAGACAGGCTTGTGCACACTGCCCCGAAAAATGAGTTGACTGAGCTGCACTTCCCTAACTCGTCTCCCAATGTATACCATATAGAGGACATATTTCCTCAGACACATGATCCCAAAAGATTTGAAAACAAATCCAATTTTGAAAATCCGCCATATTTATCTGGATGAAATTCCCAGTGTCATCACACCGGCCGGTGCTACGCAGCTGAAGATATTGTGACCCTGTTCCATAAAAAGAAACAGTGCGCAACACCCATTGTAATCAACCGCAATTATCGTTATTTATTTTTAACTTGGTGTGCTTTAAACCATTTGTACATTGTTACATTGACGATGATTAACTACTGTATATAACAGTAACATTTGTAAGTCTTATTGTTTTGAAACTTCTTGATGTGTAATGTTTACTGTATATGTTCTATTGTTTATTTCACTTGTAATACTACCTCACTTGCTTTGGCAAGTTAACACATTTTTCCCATGCCAATAAAGCCCTTGAATTGAATTGAATTGAGAGAGAGAGCGGAGAGGTAGACAGACAGAGAGGAGAGGGGTAGAGAAGAGAGGGGTAGAGAGAGAGAGAGAGAGAGAAGAGGAGAGAGAAGAGAGAGAGAGAGGGTAAGAGACAGAGTGAGAGAGAGGGGTAGAGAGACAGAGGGTAAAGACGAGAGAGAGAGAGACAGAGAGGTAGAGAGAGAGAGAGAGAGAGAGGGGTAGAGAGACAGAGATGAGACAGAGAGAGAGAGGTAGAGAGTGAGACAGAGAGAGACAGAGGAGAGAGAGAGAGAGCGCGAGAGAGGGGTAGAGAGTGAGACAGAGAAGAGAGAGGGGTAGAGAGACAGAGACAGCGAAGAGATAGAGAGATAGAGAAATGGAAACAGGGAGCAGTGTAGGCTTCAGGAGATACTGCAGTCATGTAGAGAACCACAAAGGACTTGAGCAGCTGACATCATCACACATCCTCATCTATTCCCTGCTTTATTTATAGACTATTGAAACATTTACATATAAACTGCAAGTCGTATGAAATATAAATGGTGCTGTGTGTTTGTGAAACAGATGTTAATTGTACTCTCCTTGCGTTGTGTTTTGTCCAAATAAATCACCCCAGCCAGTGGTCCCAGTTGAGCATCATTTATTATCTGTAGTAAACAGGAAACAGCACGTTAGTTGTGCAGGGCTTAACGATGTTGATGGCCGACGATGGTCAAATCTGTAGCATGAAYACAACTGTGTTAGCAGTGGCTTATGTGACCATGACGTCGGTGCATGCTAGCTAACACAGTTATATACAGCAATCATATACCAAAGCACATCCCAGACAGCCCCTCAATCCCTAACAGGTACCATATACCCACACGTGTATAAATCAATAAATACAGCAAACTTGTACACATTGTATAATATACCAATAGAATACAGTATTCAGAACGTGACCTACCCCTTGCATCACATTCTCATACTGGGGAGACCTGACGTTCGCGATCTCCCCCTATCTYCAAGCGGGGCCAATAACAACACGRCTTATTGTCATRGGAATTGAACCATCCAATAAGAATGCTTGAACACTAAATACACCTTTCTTTAGAGGCAAGTGGAAACATAACCAACCCTGTTACATTTGGTAACAGTTGATTTAATTATTGTCTTACGACTTGGTAGGTAGCCGCCCGCTACTCCAGCAGCTCCCTAACTAAACCATGTGTTCCTCCTCCATACTAACATGGTGAATTCTGTCCCTCTGGGAGGGACTGGCAGGCGAGGTCACTATCTCCCCAAAGCTGAGAGGCAAATTAACAGATTCACTAGAAAACAGCAGAAGCACAGCGTAGGATGCACTCAAAACCCCCATGTATTGACTCAACATCAGGGTGGCATCAGAGTGGCATCGGGGTGGCATCAGAGTGATATCAGAGTCGCATCGTAGTGGCATCGTAGTGGCATCAGAGTGGCACCAGAGTGGCATCAGAGTGGCATCAGAGTGGCA
>NW_019944902.1:74170-79762 GCF_002910315.2 Salvelinus sp. IW2-2015
GAGTGGTCATCAGTAGCTGGCACCAGAAGCTGCATTCAGCGGCGCATCAGAGTGGGCAATCTCAGAGTGGCGTCATAGTGTTCATCATAGGTGGCACCTAGACGGGAGTATCAGGAGGTCATTCAAGTGACAGATAGGTTGGCATCAGCGTGGGCCGATCAAGTGTAGCAGCCGAGAGTGGCGAAAACCCTATGGTACAGAGTGGCAGGCAACACCGGAGAGTTGGCTATCAGCGGGCAGCACCAGCGTGGGGGGTGCTATCCGGGTTTGGTGCGATGACCAGGCGTGGCTACCAGAGGTGGGCATCCGCGGTGGCCTCAGGGTAGGCGCTCAGGTTCGGTTGCTCGCATACCATGAGTGCGCACACAAGTGGCAGCACGCAGAGTGGCTATCAGAGTGGCGCCCGACCCTCAGAGTGTGCGATCAGAGTCGGGGCTCGTGAGTCTAGAGTTGAGACATCAGAAAGTGCAGCTGACTCTTAGCAGTAGTGCATCAATCGCATGGCAGTCCAGAGCGCTACGTTGGATCCATGCTGCGCTACCGTCAGGACTCTTTTCTTTGCCTTCACCAGTAGTTGTTGCCGGCTACTTCAAGCAGTCGTGCTACATAGTGCTACCATAAGTGCTACCCAGAGTGCATCAGAGTGGCAGTTAGAGCGCTCACAAGCTGCTATCCATATGTGCGGACTAGAGTGGATCAGAGTGGTCGGGATCTAGAGCGCTTTACCATAGGTCTCCATAGTGCGACATATGAGTGCACATAGTGCTGCGCCCAAGAAGGTGCCGAATCAGCAGTGCTCCAGAGGTGCTCACCAAGTCTATCAAGATGCATCAGAGCGCATCAGAGTTGATCAAGTGGCCTATCGAGAGCGCTTACATAGTGTCTTACCAAGTGGCATCAGAGTGCTACCAGAGTGGCTACCAGAGTGTTGCAGTCACGACGTTCGTATTAGTAGTGGCACAGATGTGCTATCAGAGGTGCTGTATCAGCAGTGCTATCAGAGTGCCTGCCAGAGTGGCTATCAGAGTGCATATCACGAGTGTATCGGTCAGAGTGGTTTCGATGCCGATGAGGTGCGTGATCGTAGAGTGGTATCAGAGTTGGCTATCAGAGTGCTATCTGAGAGTGTCTTAGCTTCAGTAGTGCGTCAAGTTCACGATGTGGTCATTCAGAGCGCTTATTTTCGGGACCATAGGTGCACCTAATTCTCAACTTTCTGGAAGCCAAGTGTGTGCTGTTCATCCCGAGTCCGGCAGTGACCGAGTGGCATCAACGCTGAGCATGCTTTTCATTTGAGGGTTACTGCCAGAGAGAGATAGGTCCCTTATCGATAAGTGCACATCAGAGTGCGATCAAGGCATTCAGAGCGCGTACCGGTCATAGTGCGACAGAGTTGCATCAGAGTGCAATCAGCAGGTGTGTCATTTATGAGTTGCGCCATTCCATTTAGTTGTTATCGTAGAGTGCTTTTACCGAGAGTGCTTATACCAAAGGTCACAGAGTGTCTCTTTGCAAGTGATGCTTTTTTGGTTCCAGGGAGGTGCGGCGAGGCAGAGTTGGCATCAGCTCTGGTGGCAGTATCTAGATGTGCGGATGTGGTCGAGGTGCCTCTAATGGAATAGTCGTGGTACGAGTGGCATCAGAGTGGCATCCAGGTGTGTTCCGGGTGGTCAGAGTGGAATCAGAGTGGTATCAGAGTGGATAAGTGCCATGTGCCGCCGCCTATAATGAATCAGAAGTGGCAACACGCGGTGGAATCAGTTATGTTGGGCAATCAGAGTGGCAAGACCAGAGTGGAATCAAGAGTGGCATCAGATGGCACCAGAGTGGCAACCAGAGCGGCATCAGCGTTGGCATCCAGAGTGGCATCAGCGTGGCATCAAAGTGGCATCAGAGTGCTCAAGCTGGCATCAGAGATAAGCATGTGGACATCAATAGGATCCACTGGTCAACTATTCCCTCTTTTGATTTCATGTATAAAATCTAGTGAGTTCATTTTATATTCGCTCCTGTCTGTTAAGATGAAAGGATTAATTCATTATTGTCCATTCTTGCTGAAGATATAAAACGCACTGTTTTGACTGAGAATGTACTTACAATCAGATAACACAATCACAATTAATTTGTTGATAAGTCTTAGAATTAATGTTAAATTCTGAGAAGAACCAGATTTGATGAGATGAGAATGTACTTTGCCCCTGAGATGGCGTCTTGAACTCAATTGTAGGAATCAAAGTTCTGATTGTGGAATCGGACTGCTGGCTGCGGTAGTCACTAAAGGCTTGTCTAATTTGATTGTATTTTGTGTTTGTTTGGGTTCTTGAGTTATTCCCTGCTAGTTTGAGCCAGCGTCGTGTCTCAGCAGTCAGAGAGACATAATCAACCTGTCACTGCTAATATCCATCAGTCTATACCTGCCTCTATCTGCTGAGTAAACATTGAAATACCATCATGCTTCGTCATGACCACAGCACAATCTTATATCAGAGTGCTATCAGAGTGGCATCAGAGCGCTACCATAGTGCTACCAGAGTGGCATCAGAGTGCTATCAGAGTGGCATTAGAGTGGCATCAGAGTGGTATCAGAGTGCTATCAGAGTGCTATCAGAGTGCTATCAGAGTGCTTTCAGAGTGCTTTCAGAGGGGCATCAGAGTGGCATCAGAGTGGCATCAGGTGGCATCAGGGTGGCATCAGAGTGGAATCAGAGTGGTATCAGAGTGGCATCAGAGTGGCATCAGGTGGCTTCCGGGTGGCATCAGAGTGGAATCAGAGTGGTATCAGGGTGGAATCAGAGTGGTATCAGAGTGGCATCAGAGTGGCATCAGAGTGGCACCAGAGTGGAATCAGAGTGGCATCAGAGTGGCACCAGAGTGGCACCAGAGTGGCATCAGCGTGGCACCAGAGTGGCATCAGCGTGGCATCAGAGTGGCATCAGAGTGGCATCAGAGTGGCATCAGAGATAAAGCCATGTGGACATCAATAGATCCATCTGGTCAACTATTCCCTCTTTTCATTTCATGATATAAATAGATCGTAGTTCATTTATATTCTGCTCCTGTCTGTTAAGATGATGGAAATTAATTAATTATTGTCATTCTGCTGAAATAATAAAAGCACTGTTTAGAGCCTAGAAATGTACTTACAATCAGATAACACAATCACAACTTAATTTGTTGATAAGTCTTAGAATTAACTTTTTAATATTCTGAGAAAGAACCAGATTTCTGATGAGATGGAAATGTATTTTCCTGAGATGGCGTCTTGAACTCAATTGTAGGAATCAAAGTCTGATTGGACTGCTGCTGCTGGTTCAGCCACTAAAGGCTTGTCTAATTTGATTGTATTTTTTGTGTTTTGTGTTGCGGTTTTGAGTTATTTCCCCCTGTAGTTGAGCCAGCGTCGTGTTCCAGTCAGAGAGACATAATCAACCTGTCACTGCTAATATCCATCCAGTCTATACCTGGCCTTCTACTGCTGAGTAAACATTGAAATACCACATCATGCTTCGTCATGACCACACACACATCTTACCTTGTGGGTTTTTTTCGAGACCCTTTCAAAAGCATTGCATGTCATTTCTACTGCAAGTCCAGTTTCATATCTGGCCTGTATGTGTTCTCACAGCAGAAAGAGCAGGATGAAACAGCACTGTTGTTGAGGAGATAATGTCCGATGTTGTTCTGAGGGACTGGTGAAGACTTTCGACCCATGTCCCAGATCCTTACTGACGGCAGGTCAAACTGAAGACTTTAGACCCATGTCCCAGATCCTTACTGACGGCAGGTCAAACTGAAGACTCAACATCTGTAAAGTCTCTCAGTCACGTTATGAATTGCAAAGCACAGATTATTAAACTACAAAGAACAGGGAGCATTTTCGAAAGCTCATAAAGAAGGGCAGTTTGGTAGATGGGTAACAATAACAAAGCAGAATTTAATTTTTAAGCATGGTCAACTTAATAATAATGTGTGGATGATGTATTCAACTACACATGAAAGATAATGTCATTTCTGAACTGAGCAAACTGCTCTGGATGTCACCATAGTGATTTTAAAACAGCTACGTAATTCAGTGGTTGTGATGGGAGAAAACTGAGGATAGACCAACAACTCCACAATAATGGCCTAAATGTCACGTATACTCCCTTTCCGGTGCTTGAGGTCAGCAGGCTGCTCATTATTACGCACACCTGTCACCATCGTTACGCCACCAGCGCCTCATAGACTGACCTGGACTCCATCACTAACCTGCCTGATTACTTCCTTATCCAGTTGAAGTGGGAAGTTTACATACACCTTAGCCAAATACATTTAAACTCAGTTTTTTCACAATTCCTGACATTTAATCCTAGTAAAAATTCTCTGTTTTAGGTCAGTTAGGATCACCACTTTCATTTTAAGAATGTGAAATGTCAGAATAACAGAGAGAGAATGATTTATTTCAGCTTTTATTTCTTTCATCACATTCCAGTGGGTCAGAAGTTTAATAACCTCAATTAGTTATTTGGTAGCATTGCATGTTTAACTTAGGTCAAAAGTTTTGGTAGCCTTCCACAAGCTTCCCACAATAAGTTGGGTGAATTTTGGCCCAATCCTCCTGACAGAGCTGGTGTAACTGAGTCAGGTTTTGTAGGCCTCCTTGCTCGCACACGCTTTTTCAGTTCTGCCACCACATTTTCTATGGGATTTGAGGTTAGGGCTTTGTGATGGCCACTCCAATACTTAACTTTGTTGTCTTAAGCCATTTTGCCACACCTTTGGAAGCATGCTTGGGGTCATTGTCCATTTGGAAGACCATTTGCGACCAGCTTTAACTTCCTGACCGATGTCTTGAGATGTTGCTTCAATATATCCACAATTTTTCCCTCATGATGCCATCTATTTTGTGAAGTGCACCAGTCCTCCTGCAGCAAAGCACCCCACAACATGATACTGCCACCCCGTTGCTTCACGGTTGGGATGGTGTTCTTCAGCTTTGCAAACATCCCTTTTTCCTTCAACATAATGATGGTCATTATGGCCAAACAGTTTATATTTGTTTCATCACCAGAGGACATTTCTCCAAAAAGTATGATTTTGTCCCGCACCTTTGGGGGGAGGGTACAGTCACGCCCTGACATTAGAGATCCTTTATTCTCTATTTTGGTTAGGTCGGGGTGTGACTAGGGTGGGCATTCTAGTTTTCTTTATTTTTAGTGGCTTGGTATGGTTCCCAATCAGAGGCACTGTCTATCGTTGTCTCTGAATGGGATCATATTTAGGCAGCCTTTTCCCACTGTTTGTTGTGGGATCTTGTTTTGTGTATAGTTGCCTTGAGCACTGCATAGCTTCATGTTCGTTGTTCTTTATTGTTTTTTTTGCCGAGTCACGTATAAAGATGATGACCCAAACAACGCTGCATTTTGGTCCGATTCTTACAACAACGTTTCGTGACAGGTTCACTGACTGGTTCACTGACTGGTTGACTTGGTTTAATACTGGTTGACAGGTCAATGGACTGGTTGACTAGTTTCTCTCTGTCTGTTGTTGCTGTTGTTGGTGTTTGTACTAAAGTCAATGTAACCGTTTTTTATCTCAATATCAAATATTTCA
>NW_019944902.1:83166-90272 GCF_002910315.2 Salvelinus sp. IW2-2015
GACGGAGGGGAGAGTTAGAGACCTCGAAGAGAGGAAGGTTTCAATGACTGGTTGACTAGGTCTCTCTCGTCGTGTTTGTATGCTGTTGTTGGTGTTTGGTACTAAAACTCCAACTGTAACGTTTTTTATCTCAATATCAAATCATTTCACCATGAGACAGGCGCCAGCAGGTTTAACAACTGATAGAGGCTGTGCAACATCAGAGTTTATAACACTGTCGAGGCGTGGCTATATAGCAGATGTAGACGCAGTGTAAGACTGGTCACTAGGTTAAACACTAACTAGACTGTTGGCTACAGAGGTTTATTACCACTCTAGAGGCTGCGGTAGGCTCACAGAGCTTTACACACTGTAGAGGCTGGGCAACAGCAGACTGTTTAAGCATTGTAGAGGCTGGCCCACAGGAGGCTTTAACACTGTATAGACTGCCACTAAGCGTTTAAACACTTAAAGACTGGCGTACAACAGAGGCACTAGGTATATAACGCACTCTAGAGGCGGCTCCAACAGAGCGCAGTTTAAACACTGTAGAAGCTGGCCGAACAGAGGTATTAACATTGTAGAGCACCGGCCAACAGGAGGGTTAACATTGTAGAGGCTGGCCGCACAGAGGCCCGTTTTACAGACCATTGTAGAGGCTGGCTCACAGAGTTTAAAGCACTAACAGACTGGGCGTGACAGCGCATTTAACACTCTATGAGGTATGGCCAACAGAGATTTAACACTGTAGAGGCTGGCCACAGACGAGCGTTTATCACTGATAGAGACTGGTCCACTGCAGGTTGTTAACATAAAGACTGGTCCACTGAGACTTTACACTGTAAAAGGCTGCACAGAGCTTAACCCTGTAGAGGCTGGCCACAGAGGTTTAAACATTGTAGAGGCTGGCCCACAGAGGTTTAACATTTTAGAAGCTGGCCACGAGGTTTAACATTTAGAAGCTGGCCCACAGAGGGTTAACATTTAGAGGCTGGCTCACAGAGGTTAACATTTAGAGGCGGCCACAGAGGTTTAACATTAGGAGGGCCGCACAAGGGATAACATGTGTAGAGGCCCACAGAGGTTTAACATTGTATAGAGGACGGCCCACAGAGGTTTTAACATTGCTAGAGGGCTGCCCACAGAGGTTTAACATTGTAGAGGCTGGCCCACAGAGGTTTAACATTGTAGAGGCTTGGGGCCCACAGAGGGTTTAACATTGTAGAGCTGGGCTCAACAGAGTGTTAACAGTTGTAGAGCAGCTGGCCCACAGAGGTTTAACATTGTAGAGGCGTGGCACAGAGGTTTAACATTGATAGAGGCTGGCCACAGAGGTTTAACATTTAGAGGCTGGCCACAGAGGTTTAACATGTAGAGCGCTTCCACAGAGGTGTAGAGCACTGTAGGAGGCTGGCCCACAGAGGTTTAACATGTAGAGACTGGTCCACGAGGTTTAACATGTAGAAGCAGGCCCACAGAGTTTAACATTGTAGAGGATGGCTCACAGAGGTTTAACCATGTAGAGCTGGCTCACAGAGGTTTAAACATTGTAGAGGCTGGCCCACAGAGGTTTAACATTGTAGAGGCTGGCCCACAGAGGTTTAACATTGTAAGAGGCTGGCCCACAGAGGTTTAACATTGTAGAGGGCTGGCTCACGAGGTTTTAACTTTGTAGAGCTGGCTGGCTCACAGAGGTTTAACACACTGTGTAGCAGTGTAACACCCCTCCTTCTGATGTATTAACAGGCTCACGGGGTCTTATCCGCGTCCATGGTTAAGTCAGGTACGTGGTTCTCCTATTATGCTCTGTCAAGCGAATTAGAGAACTCGTTTCAGACTGAGTTTGAGCTCAGTTGTGCTGTCAGTAGTGGAATGGGTTTAAGTCTTCATTGCCTGGCAGTAGACGAAGGTAATCTAGTTTGGACCACGTCAGTAGATGGGCATGGTCTAAAGTCTTTCAGTTGACCTGCCGTCAGTAAGGATCTGGACATGGGTCTAAGTCTTCTTGATTGTATGGGGGACAGAGGAAGGGGTAGTCATTCATTAATCATGCAACCTCTTGTGGTATCCCAGGAGGTCTACCCCGGGGGGTGGTAGTAGAGGGGAGGTATGTGATGCGACATTGGCTCCCTCTGCTTTGAGTACACGAGCTGGGCACCCCGACACGGATAGCTCCAAGTGGGGGTAATTAGGGGAAAGTGCCAACCAGCCGTGGAGGACACATAAAAGGAGCACTGTGACACGAGAGAGAACCAGGAGAGACCGTCACAGAGTCAAAGCTGAGAAGAAGGACTGAACCAACCCTATGTGATTTTCTTTGTTATGTTTATTTGATGGACTAGTAAAGTTGTGTTTGCAGACTAAAACCTCCATGTCTCTGTGTAATCTCTGCATGCTCAACCCAGCACCCCACGGTTTACCACACTATTATCTCACACAGAGTGAGCCCGTGTAACGTATTATGTGATTTGTTAAGCCAAATTTTACTCCTTAATTAATTTAGGATTGCCTAAACAAAGGGGTGAATACTTATTAACGACTATATTTTAGTTATTTAATTTGTATTTTTTTAAATTGTAGCAATTTCTTTTCACTTTGGCTTTATGGAATATTTTGTTCCATAATGTGTATTTGTATCTGTTTTAAATCTGATTCTACTGCTGCATCAGTTACCTGATGTGGAATAGAGTTCCACATAGTCATGGCTCTATGTAGTACTGTGCACCTCCCATAGTCTGTTCTGGACTTGGGGACTGTGAAGAGACCTCTGGTGGCATGTCTTGTGGGGTATGAATGGGTGTCCGAGCTGTGTGCCAGTAATTCAAACAGACAGCTCGGTGCATTCAACATGTCAATACCTCTCATAAATAAAAGCAGTGATGAAGTCAACCTCTCCTCCACTTTGAGCCAGGAGAAAGTGACATGCATAATATTAATTTTAGGTCTCTGTATAAATCGAAGGGCCAGCCGTGCTGCCCTGTTCTGAGCCAATTTCATTTTTTCTACGTTTCTTTTTGTAGCACCTGACCACACGACTGAACAGTAGTCCAGGTGTGACAAAACTAGGGTCTGCAGGACCTGCCTTGTTGATAGTGCTGTTAAAAAGGCAGAGCAGCGCTTTATTATGGACAGACTTCTCCCCATCTTAGCTACTGTTATATCAAAATGTTTTTACCAAGACAGTTTTAGAATCCAGGGTTAATCCAAGCAGTTTAGTCACTTCAGCTTGCTCAATTTCCACATTATTTATTACAATATTTAGTTGAGGTTTAGGTTTTAATTAATTATTTGTCCCCAAAAAAATGCTTTTAGTTAAAAACATATTTAGGACTAACTTATTCCTTGCCACCTATTCTGAAACTAACTGCAGCTCTTTYTTAAGTGTTGCAGTCATTTCAGTCGCTGTAGTAGCTGACGTGTATAGTGTTGAGTCATCCGCATACATAGACAGACTGGCTTTACTCAAAGCCATTGGCATGTCGTTAGTATAGATTGAAAAAATAAATGGACCTAGACAGATGCCTTGGGGAATTCCTGATTCTACCTGGATTGTGTTGGAGAGGCTTCCATTAAAGAACGCCCTCTGTTTTCTGTTAGACAGGTAACTCTATCCACAATATAGCAGGGGGTGTAAAGCCATAACACATAAGTATGAAGCAGTCTAATGTCTGTTGTTGGGGCCTGCCGCCAGCAATGGCGTGTGTCTCACGGTGCGTCCCTTTCAGATGGCTCAGCATTGCATCTGTACTACCATTACAGTACTCAATTACATTTCACTTCTCAAAGTATTGCCATTTGCCAGACAGGACTTTCCTGCTGTCGCTTGCCTTTCTCTGCCATTTTTCCAAGTTGATGATGTGTGGAGCTCTTTATATCTGTGGCAAATAATTMMAAAGATGCATGTCTCCTACTGTTACAGCAGGTATTTGTTAAATGTTTTGTTTTCTGATGACGATGGGGCTCTATTAGAGGTAGTTTTGTGATAAGTTTGCTAATCTTGCCATTAAAATAGTTGGCAATATCAGCCGGTTTTGGAATGAATGAGCCATCTGATTCAATGAATGATGGAACTGAGTTTGCCTACTATGGCACACCACCTCAGTGCTAACCATATAAATCTGGTTCATTGGCACATAATTGCTGCATACAATAGCTGTAGGATCAGCAGAGGCATTCAGGGCAGTTAGAGGGACATAAATTAGGTTACTTACATTGTGTCTACCAACGCCCCTGGTATAATGTACATTTGCTGAAGCATTATGACAACTCAGGTACACAATGGTAGGGATTAACTGAGCTGGGCTTGGGTCATTGATAAGTTATTGTCTTAACGCAGCCTTATAATGCTGTGAAAACTCACATGGACTACGATAGAATCGATAGAATCGATTTCCATGTCCTGATGTAGTACATCCCGGAGCAGCTTAGTATTGTCCTTTACTAGAGTTCCGGGATAGGACATTGTTTTTGCACCAGGAATGGTCACATTTCTTACAATGGAGCTGCCCAAAATCACGGCTGGCGAGAAGGACGAGGAAATCCGCCCACTCCCACGTTTCACAGGATTCGGGGAACCAGGATTGGACGAGGCAGGATAACTTGAGCCCGTTCCTCCCAGCGCCTGGTGCAGGCCTCTGACAGATGGAGAAGCTCCGCTCGATCCAAAGCAGGGACGGAAAGTTGCCGACGTCGACTTCAAAATCGTAGGAGTAGGCACCGAGGCTGCAGACACAGGTATCCCAAGCGAAAAAGGTGCAGGAAGGTCAGGCTCCAGGTAAAACTATTTGTTGTTTCTATCCGCTCCGGTCATCTCGTTGGATGCGTAGACTGCTTTACATGAGGCTTCCACGGCTCATGACATGCGACCATTGTTGATTGCCTTGTTCCTCTTGCTGTGCTCCTTCGACTCCTTCGATCAGATGGCGGAGCTCCGGCAACATCGGCCAGTCAGATAATGACAAACGACAAGGCAGAGATGCATCCAACAAGCACAAACGCTGTTCAGCCACCGGCATAGAAAAGGTAAACATTCCACTTTGAGGTTTCCCCAGTTTCTTACGTAGGCTGGCGACCTGCGTGATCAAGGAAGCCTCCTCAAGCTTATATCCTCGGCATGCAAACAATTGCCACGTTGGATCCGGTTTGTCCCGAAACAAAGCATCGTAGATACAGTTCCTACAGAGCTGGAACCGTCCATTAATCTAGTATCACTAGACAAAGATCCTCTCTGGCAGACAAACATGCACCCTTTAAAAATGCCTTAGAGAATAAAATACAAAAAATCCTTGTTTCTCTATTGAACGTTCAGATCCTGTTATGAAGGCTAGAAAACAAACTCTGTAGCTGATTGGCAGCTTCTCAGGCTATTGAGAAGTACACAGAGTGGACAAAACATTAGGAACACCTTCTCTTTCCATAACGTAGACTGACCAGGTGAATGAAAGTGAAAACTATCATCCCTTATTGATGTCACTTGTTAAATCAACTTCAAGCAGTATAGATGAAGGGGAGGAGACGTTTTAAAGAAGGATTTTTAAACCTTGAGACAATTGAGGCATGAATTGTCTATGCGTGCCATTCAGAGGGTGAATGGGCAGGACAAAATATTTAAGTGCCTTTGAACGGGGTGTGGTAGTAGGTGCTAGGCGCACTGGTTTGAGTGTGTCAAGAACTGCAACACTGCTGGGTTTGTCACAATCAACAGTTTCAAGTGTGTATCAAGAATGGTCCACCACCCAAAGGATATCCAACCAACATGACACAACTGTGGGAAGCATTGGCGTCAACATGGGCCAGCATCCCTGTGGAATGCTTTTGACACCTTGTAGAGTCTATGCCCGATATATTGTTTTGAGGGCAAAAATGGGTGCAACTAAATATTAGGAAGGTGTACCTAATGTTTTGTACACTCAGTGTAGACGCACCTCCTCAATTAAGAAWGCTAAGTCTAGCTACTTTCTAAGTTCTATGGTGATCTTTGCCATATTTGGGAAAATAATGAATAGACCGAAGCGTGGAAATTCATCCTCCCTGCCTAAGCAAGTTGTGTCAGGGTTTAGCATCTTTCCTTAGAAAAATTAGATAAGTAGTTCCATCAACTTCTAATGAACCTTTCTTTTCATTTAAACAGCAACAGCTTTTGCTTCTAAACAGCTGTCTACTGTGCGCTAGATTCCCTGCTAAAGATGTCAAAATCCACTGGGGTTGATTTGCTTGATTCTTCTTTGCTGCAGCTTTCTGCTCCCCTAATTGTGGAATCATTGACACATATGTTTAACCTGACAATTATCTTGGGTCCCTAGGGTCTGGATGGAGGCCAGGGTGCTCCTCTCCACCCAGGTGGTGCTCCCCCCACCCATGTCCCCCACCAGGTGGTGCTCCCTCCACCCAGGTGGTGCTGCCTCCCCACCCAGGTGGTGCTCCCTCTCCACCCAGGTGGTGCTCCCTCTCCACCCACGTGGTGCTCCCTCCCACCCAGGTGGTGCCCCTCCCCACCCAGGTGGTGCTCCCTCCCCCCAGGTGGTGCCCTCCTCCCCAACAGGTGGTGCTCCTCTCCACCCAGGTGTGCTCCCTCCCCACACAGGTGGTGTCCTCTCCACCCAGGTGGTGCTCCCTCTCCACACAGTGGTGCTCCTCCCACCCAGGTGGGCTCCTCTCCCACCAGGTGTGCTCCTCTCCACCCAGGTGGTGCTCCTCTCCACACAGGTGTGCCTCTCCACCCAGGTGGTGCTCCCTCTCCCCCAGGTGGTGCTCCTCCCCACCCAGGTGGTGCTCCCTCCCCACCCAGGTGGTGCTCCCTCTCCACCCAGGTGTGCTCCCTCTCCACCCAGGTGGTCTCCCTCCGCCCCAGTGGTGCTCCTCTCCACCCAGGGTGCTCCTCTCCACCCAGGTGGTGCTCCTCTCCACCAGGGTGTCCCTCTCCCACACAGGTCGTACCTCTGGGCACGCTTTTCATCCAAACGTGAAAATGCTGCCCCCTATCCATAAGAAGTTAACACATCCCACTGAATGAACGATTATCTACATCAGGGATGTGCAACTGGCGGCCCCCGGCCCCCCTTTTAAAGGCCCTCAGATGAATTCACCCCCCCCCCACCCTTATATAATATACTAATTTTTTTTTTTAC
>NW_019944903.1:0-42023 GCF_002910315.2 Salvelinus sp. IW2-2015
CAGGGACTCTCCGTAACTATATTCAATGCGCGGGACACAATTGAGGCTATGTCTGCATGAACAAGGACAACACAAAGGTATTTAAATCATTGTATGATTTTTGTGTGCAAATGAACTTAAGCTTACRGACAATGTCAAATGTGATATAGAGAAGCACCTGAATGAGTTGGGTGCGCAATTACGCAGGTACTTTCCCGAAACGGATGACACAAACAACTGGATTCGTTATATAATTATCCCTTTCATGCCCTGCCTCCAGTCCACTTATCGATATCTGAACAAGAGAGCCTCATCGAAATTGCAACAAACGGTTCTGTGAACATTTAATTTAATCGGAAGCCACTGCCAGATTTCTGGATTGGGCTGCGCTCAGAGTATCCTGCCTTGGCAAATCGCGCTGTTAAGACACTGAAGCCCTTTGCAACCACGTACCTATGTGAGAGTGGATTCTTGGCCCTCACTAGCATGAAAACTAAATACAGGCACAGACTGTGTGTGGAAAAAGACTCGGACTCTATCCAGTACAACCCAACATTGCAGAGTTATGTGCATCCTTTCAAACACACCCTTCTCATTAACGTGTGGTGAGTTATTCACAATGTTTGATGAACAAATAAGGTTTTATATGTAAGATTGCTAAGTAAAGAGCAAAATTATTTATTATTGTTATATTATTATTTGTGCCCTGGTCCTATAAGAGCTTTGTCACTTCCCACAAGCCGGGTTGTGACAAAAACTCACACTCATTCTTATGTTTAAAAAATGTATTGTGTAGTGTGTGTGTGGCAGGCTTACAATGATGGCAAAAACCAACATTTGAGAGTACGCTGACCCTGGTGCTAGAGGGGGTACAGCTGGAGGTTGAATGATTGAAGGGGTACGGGACTATAACAAGTTTGGTAACCACTGCTCTAGGGCAACAGTGTTTAGATAGAATTTGTATTTTTTGTACTGGCTACTGGACCTTTTTTGGAACACCATTCTTTTTGTCTTACTGAGATTCACTGTCAGGGCCCAAGTCCTTCAGAATCTGTGCAGAAAATCTGTAGGCTGTAGGCCCTCCTTGGTTAGGGACAGATGCACCAGATCGTCTTCAAACAGTAGACATTTGATTTCCGAGTCCAGTAGGACGAGGCCGAGTGCTGCAGACTGTTATAATGCCTTCACCAATTCATTGATTTGATAGTGCTTTCGGAAAGATATTCAGGCACCCCTTGAGCTAATTTTTTTTTCATAGACGCAGATTTTGTTACATCTTACAGGCCATATTTCCTAGGAAGTTTTGTTATTGATATATTTTATTTTATTTATTTTATTACCTTTATATTTAACGCAGTGAGGTCAAATTGAGAACTAAGTCGCTCTATTTACAGATTGCGACCTGGCAAGATAAAGCAAAGCAGTTCGACCACATATCAACAACACACTAGCTTCTTACACTGGCGTAAAACAAACATATAAGTCAATACAACCGTGAAAAAACAAATACATTAAAAAAAAAAGTCTATATACAACTGTGAAGCAAGTTACGGTGAGATATCAGCAGGGAGGTGAAGGCAAACAAATACTATGTATTCCAAATCAAACTACAAAATATAAAAGATGCCAATGGGGCGTAAGTGAGTACATAGACCAGCAAGTAAATAAAAAACTAAAAAAAAAACACAAGGGAATGTGTGTGGTGGTTTTGGCAGGTGGTGAAGAGATGTCAACGTACGAGGAACAGTGAGACAACATAATGTGGAGTCAAGGAGCAAAGATAAATTAATTAAAATACAGTCAGTGTAAAAAGAGGATAGTTGTTTGGGACTAAAATGTAGATTGGGTTATTTTGATACCGGTGCAGTAATCTATGAGACTTGCTCCTAACAGCATTGGTGCTTAAAGCTAGTGAGGGAGATAAGGTGTTTCCCAGGTTCCAAGAGATTTTTTGTAGTTAGCCAGTTCCAAGTCAGTAGAGCATGCCAAGAATAGGAAGGCACGAGGACGTCCAAAGAAGAAATTGGTTTATTGGGTGTACTTTAGAGGATATACCAGCGTCTGGAGCGGTGTCTACAGGTAGTTGCTGCTATATGGTGACACAGCGAGCTGAGAAATACGGGGGGACTTTACCTAGCAGGGTCTTGTACAGATACCTGGAACCAGTGGGTTTGGCGACGAGTATGAAGCGAGGGCCAGCCAACCGAGAGTAGTACAGTCGCAGTGGGGTAGTAAACTGGGGACGTTTGGCTGGAAAAAACGGCTGGAACTGTTGATAGACCTGCATCCAAATTTATTGAGTAGCACACGGTTTTGGGAAAGGCTATTTTGTAAAATGACATCTACCAGAAGTCGAGGATTGGTAGGATGGCCAGATTTTACAAAGGGTAATGTTTGGCCAGGGATGAGTAATCAAGGCATGCTCTTTGTTGCGGAATAGGAACGCAATTCTAAAAGATTTGACTTGGGATTGGAGAGTTGATGTTTGATGTGAGTCTGGAATGTCGCAGAGTTTACAGATAATACCACCACACTAGGGATATTTGTAGGTGTCCACATATTCTTAAGTCAGTAGCCGTCAAAGGTAGTGATGTTGGTACAGGCGGGCAGAGCCAGGCAGCGGATCGGTTGAAGAGCGATTGCATTGGGTTTTACTAGTACTTTAAAGAGCTTGGAGCCAACTGGAAAGGACGAAGTTTGTATGCATTGAAAGCTCGCACTGGGGGTGTTGTTAACACAGTGTCAAAAGAAGGGCCAGAAGTAAATAGGCCAAGAATGTGTCGTCTTGCGAGTAGAGGTGGATCAGAGAACAACCAGCAGCAAGAGCGCTCATTGAATGTAAACAGAGAAGAGACTCGGTCCATAGATTGACCCTGTGGACCACTCCCCATAGAAGACTTTGCCAAGGCCGGAAACAAAACCTCTCGATTTGCAAACCAACTGAACTCGATCAGAAGAAAAGTTTTTTAGAGTTTTGGGTTGGACGCCGGCGAGTGCAATTCAATTTAGAGAACACCAAGGCTGTCGAGTCTGCCAATGAGGCAATGGTGATTCGACAAGAGAGGTCAAAGCCTTGGCCTAGGTCAATGAAATTAAACGGCTGCAGCATATTGTGTCCCTATCGATGGGCGGATTAGAGTATTCTCTATATGACCTTGAGCGTGGCTGAGTGTGCCTACCCATGCCGAGCATATCTGAACCGAGATGCATTTGCGGAGAAGTGTGTGTGGGTATTTCGAAACTGGTCGGTAATTCTGTCTGTGTTGTTTTGGCTTTCGAAGACCTTCAGAAAAGGCAAGGGAGGATAGATATAGGTGCGTAGGCAGTTAGGGTCAGAGGGTGGTCCCTCCTCTTGTAAGAGGGGATTAACCTGAGCTTGCTTTCCAATCTTTGCTGGAGATCATCAGACAGAACACGAACAAGAGAGGTTGAAGGGCTAGTACAAGTAGGGTGGCCAACAATTTCAGAAGATAGTCTTTTATGAAAGAAAGGGTCGCAGAATATATCCTAGCACGGCTGATATTGTAAGGGTCCAGATTTATTGGCAGCTCATTTAGAACATCAGCTGACTGCATTATGGCGACAAGGCAGAAATGGGAGAGGTTGAGGCGAGTAGCAGAGGGGGGGCAGTGCTGCTTTGTCCGGTGGTAGGGGTACGGACCAGGTGGGAAGCATGGCAGCCGTAGAAAAATTGATATTGAAAGAAGATCTCTGCAATTATAGAGGATTTGATCGTGGTGACAGTGTTTCCTATCTTCAGAGCGGGTTGGAGAGGCATGGGAGCGAGGGTTACTTCTATTCTCATGGATTTACAGGTTCAGAACTTGTTTTGAATTTTGTGTTGCACGGAAAGCAAATATCGGCTTGAAAAAGCTAAGCCTTTAGGCTGTATCTAACTGCTTGTGGTATATTGGGTCGTTTCCTGTGGACTAGCCTGATGCATTATAACGACGGGGCGTTCGATGCTAATCGCAAGAACGCCATACAGGATGTTTTTTCTGTTGGTATATCGAAGGCAGTTCGGTCAGGAGAGAACACAGAGGGCTATATATCTGTCCTGGTTCTAAATTATCTTGAACTGGGGCCTTGCTATTTCAAGAGGTGAGAGGAAATTTTAAAAAATGACGCAGTGCATCCTCTACTGCAGGGATGAGATCGGCAATTAGCACTCTAACCAGGACCTCGGCAGGTCGCTAGTAAGGCCTGCTCGCTGAAGTGTTTCAGGGAGCGTGAACAAGTGATTGAGTGGAGGTCTGTTGAACCGCTGACCCATTAGGATGCAGGCTACATGAAGGCAGTGATCGCATGAGATCTTGTGTGAAAACAGCAGAGGTTGTAGTTTGTGAGGGCCAAGTTTGTTCAGGATAATATGTATGAGACGGTACCGTGTTTTTACGGAATTCGGGGGTGGTACTTGGTAGGTGTTCATATTTATAATTTTGCTTGTGAAGGTTGGAGGGCATCAAAAGCTTAGATCTGTAGGGTGCTTGGTGTTGAGCATGTATCAAATTTTAGGCGTCGCCTTAGCAGCACGACTACATGAAGATAGATGAGGGGGAGCAAATTCAGTTCACATTGATAGTGTCCAGAGACAAGCTTGGCAAGGGCTAAAGGTGGCACTAAGCAGGCGGCAACGGGAGAAGTACTTTGGTATTTAGAGAGGGTATTTTTTAAAAAGTAGGAGTTCAAATTGTTGGGAATCGTAACCCTGATTAGATAAAAGGAACTCCGGCAGCAGTCCTTTGCAGTAGATTGCACAAACGGCTCCGCGCTTTGGCCGTATCTACTTTGTCTAAAATACTTGTAAGTTGGAGGTGTAGGATGAAATAATGAAATCTGGAATTTTGGGTTCGGGTCATTTCTCTAGCCAGGGATCAGACCAGCGTAAGAACATCCGGTGTTGCAGAGTGTGTAACCAAGGCAAGTGGAACAAAACATGAATCCTTAGCGGAGAGTAGGCTTCTAATGTTAACGGATGCATGAAGCAAGGCTGATTACGGTTACAGAAAGTCATCAAAGAGACGCGCCGCTGGGAATATGGAGGGAGCCAGGTACTGTGCGCGGCCGTTTGGATTCACCTCTAGCATCACCAGAGGAACAAGAGGAGGCGTAGGCATAAGGGTACGGCTAAAAGCTATGAGACAATATCCGTCTAGACACGTCCGGACACTGATTGCGTAAACAGAGGAGAGTCTTGGGGGGCAGATAAAAATAGTATTAAAAGGCGAATAATGTATCACGAAAACGGTATGGTAGGAATCGTAATACAGTGGAGGTAATAAAATTACGCTGGTATTATGGAGTGATGATGAGAGAGATATTGTCTTCCTAGAAACGGAACGTTCAAATTTGAAACCAGGTGTGTCATCCAGCATATCGCTGGGCTGGTGTCGACAACAGAGAGAGATTGGTATGGTATACAACAGCGAGCCAGGAGCTAGAAATCTCTAGCAGTGAAAATAGGAGCCCAATAAAACACTAACAGAACCAGGCGCAATGGAAAAAGGATATATAAACAGTAAGAGAGAAGGCATGCTAGTACGGAGATGGAGTCCTAATTAAGGGGTCCAGTGAGTAATGGTTGGTGGGAGTCGTGGCGATCCACAGACAGGCGGCCGGGGATATGCTATCGTAGCTACATAGGATGAGGCTGCTTGGTATATACCTTGTCTTTCCATTCTCCGTCTGCGTCCGTTCGGTAAGGTGATTTATAATTTGAGGGCATAAGTGTCCCGTTATGAGGCGATCAGGTGTGGTTAGAAGGGAAACAAAATCAACAATGGCCAAAATGTATTAATTTTCGTAGACACTAATGGAAAGAAATTTTAAATTAATAGACATAATAAAATAAAAAATAATAGTTGTCCGAAATACTTAACATTGCTATCTATCTTCTTATAGACCGAATGACAAGCATTAACGAATAGCGGCGCCTCAGATTGAGCGTTTCAGCGTAATGCCGGGACGCGCAGGTTGCCCATTTGGATCAAAACTCTCACGGGGCAAAGACACGTTGGTCTCAGTTCACGAGCGCTATGTCAGACTTTTGAAGTCCACGGAGGCGGATCCGTAGCTTCAACGCACGCATACAAAAGATAATAAGTGGTCTTGAGATTTGCGATAGGGAACTTCCTCCGGCTGGCTAGCTCGAAATGGATAGTAGTGGCCACCGCTGTGGTTCATCTCGATAATCCAATTAGCTCCTTTGATCCACGAGTGTTAATGATCACAGACCGTAGCTTAGCTGCGAAATTCATGGTGAGCAGTTGTCCAGAGCCTTGAGGACTGGAGTACTCGGGGTATAATCTGAGATGGACATTATCAATTTAATAACAGTATCACTGGACAATGGCCCGGCCGTGCTTCGTGGCCATGAATAATAACGTGAGTACTTTTTATATAATTACGAGCGTCCAAAAGAAAGCCCTAGACTATCAATATACGGGGGCAAGCTGAAAACACCTAACGCTTGTATGCTATCACAACCGTTCTATTAGTCGGGTGGGCACGACTGCCGATCGCGGCGGCCCCAAACGGAGAGCTGCCATGAGAGACATAGCGTATTAGCGACTCTGAACAGACACCACGTGATCATGCACACGACTGGACGATACAGTATAGTTAGCGATAGGGAATGAAGCACTATGGGAGGGGAACGTTTAGGCCAGGATGTATTATAGAGACGGGCTGAAAGCTCTTGTGAGGCCGAATGGCGGGTGTGAGAGAAATACATGATAACAAAGAAACAAGGCAACGAAAGAGGCTTTATATAAGAATTAAACTATTTTTATACCAAAATCAGTTTTACTCTTAACAAAATACGGAAAACAAAGAAAAAGACGTTTTATCTCTCAGCTGAGCTACTGCAGTGATCAACTCCATACAGTGTGGACAAACAAGGACAGAATTGGGGTCGCAGGAGTTGGGCCCGCACAATCGTAACACCATCAAAACCCGAGAACAAGCTGTATTTCACGTGACATAAGAAATCATTGAAATCCAAAAATCAAGAATAATGAATATATTACGGAATTAATTCCTAAAGGAATGAGTATGACCAATCCGGCTTTCAGTCAGTGAAATGATAAGGGCATATCATGGGCATTATATATAGTTACCACAAAGAAGAGGGCTCGGAGGCGCAAACTTCTATGTCGACTGCTTAGTTGACACTTCGTTGAGCCTGAGGCATGGGTGTATCGCAGGCAACACACAATTATGTCACCAGATATAATAATTAGAGTCCGAGGGGGGAGGAGTCTGTCATGAGAGGTGCGAATTGTCGGATGTTACTTGTTACACGGATAGAGGTCTCTCTCAAGTAAGATACATCTCACATCTAGTCAACCACAAGCAGGAACTCGAGAGCGCGCAAGTGACCAGGGCGGTCACTCCCGGCCAAGGCCCTGCTCCCGAAGGCAGGCAGGCCAGTCAGGCAAAGAGGCAGCAGGGTTACCAATCTACACGCACAAACGAGAAGAATTAGACGTCTGGCCTATCGTGTTGAGAAGGATTTATATAGCAGGATTTTCATTCTTTTTAATTGTTTTTTTTATTTTTTTGTTTCTTTTTTTCAACTTTCATGCAAGAAAGGGGAACCCATTCCAACTCCAAATTCATTTGCGTGCGTCCCAGTACTGTACCCATACTTTTTGTCATTTTCACCCTGTCGACACTATATCCGCGTGTGCCCGAGCCGAACCCGACTAAGCCCGCGACCGTCAGCGGCGGCGAGTCGGCCTACGTGGATCAGTTCCGATAGAGACAGGAGGGCCGCAACGCAGGCCATCCAATGAAGGACCACAGCGGACCAGGTCAAGTGGAAAACATCTCATCATACACATTGGACAAGCAGACCCATCAGTGGTGTGCTCCATGGGCGAGGCCCGAATGGATATATGGGTCTGAGGATATAACCTAGCAATTTTATGTAGTCGTTTGTGGGATAATATTGCCCAAAAGACATGGTTGAAGAGTGACTTGAAAAAATCTTTTGGGTTTTCATGAAACACAAAGTTCCCCCTACACCGACCACATCCTCTAACACTCGAAACACAAGTTTTCATTTTATTTGCACGAGAACAATGCATATTTAATTATTGTGTTGTCACTGGTGTCACCCGACGATTCGACGTGAGAAGCGGTGGAGACACTCCACGTGCGGGCGGACGACAGTGTACAGTGCTGGAATCGCTGGAGCCATGGGCCAGCACAAGAATACTGCAGAGTCGGAAGAAAGTGGTGCGGGCCGTAGCCGCAATCCACCACAAGCTGAGGCACAGCAACGCAACGAGCGAAAGAAGGTCAGGTTAGGGGTGCAAGACGACTACAAGTGGTCAGCGCATAGGCGCAGTGGATTAACATCAGCAAAAGGGGTCCGAAGGACAAGTTAGCCGGTAAATTGAGTAAGCGAAACAAACGTATATACAGTGCCAAGGACATAGCAGGCAACCTCTAATCCAGAGCGACTTGACAAGGGGGGACACACAACGTGCCATGAAACAGGAGGGATGGGGCGATTAAGGCCGCTGACGCCTTTATGGAGAGATCCATAAAGAATCAGCCGTCCAGCGCAAGAGCAACATTGAACAAGCACAGGATCGGTATTTCAATGCACGTCGAGTGACTGCTGTCATTTTATAATCATTATGTACGAGAAGACACTAGTATAGCACTATGTTTCTCATATCCATAGTATTGCACAAACTCACACTATATCACGCAACGTGTTCACGCACGCATCTTCAGCGAGCGCACGCACGTATGCACTGCCAACAACGTTGTTCGAAACTGAGTACGTACACAGACTCAGGGGAAAATGCAGTAGGATATTTGAACTAGGAGCACGCGCTAGTTTACGAAACAGGCAGCGGTCAGGCACCTCGCAAGAGATAGTACAAGGACTCGATTGATAGGGAGTGGAGAAGGGAGATAGTCTTACGTCACGAGGAGTAAAAGGGGACTCATCCAATCTCGGGAAGTACCACATGGGATTAGGTGAGCGAAGCTATTAGATTTTGGTGGATCGCAAAGGGAAGAAACGTGCTAAGACAATGTCTGCATCAGACCTCTCGCGCTGAGTATTGACAATTAGACATAGTAAAAATTACTTAATACACTAGCTGTAGATTACGTTGGTAATTCCATTTATAACAGCAGTATAAGGCACTGGGGGTGTTGTTATAGTGAACTCAAACAGGACAATGTGGATGAGGATTCTACTTTCTACAATACTGTTATACCCAGTTACAGTAGTAGGACAGCTAGCCTCTCACTCTTCCTACAACAAATATATCAGATAGATTAGATTAACTTTAGGTATTACCACAAATAACATAGTAACGCTACTCATGATTCTCAAACAGTTCACAGTGTAAATTTTAGAATTACGTTCCATAAAGAGGCGATTTAGAAGTAAGAGACAAATGCATACTACCCTAGAATCTTGAACGAACACTTAATTTATATGCAATTGAGAATCAAAATCCATGTTAAAGTTTTTACATAGCTGGCCATATATGGAATGTTACAGTTTTACGTTATGGGTTGGTTATAGTCAAGGCTTACCATCGCTACCATTCGCTCTTCACTACTACATACATAAAATTAAGTATGAATAAATCCTATATATTCATACTTTACTTAAATTACTTCAATTTAAGTCATTATAAGAATTAACAGATCCTTATACCATCACATGTTACACTAGGACCCCTGTATTCCTCAATGCAAATAAGGACTTGGAAAAATAATGGAACTCAATGAAAAGACGATTAGCCACAAACTAGTAGGTTACCTGACTTTGACCACACCAAAGACGAACGCATCACTCTTAATATCAAGTCCACCAGCCACTAACTATGTCCTGTTTCTAGTGATTCTAGTCAGTTGTCATGGAGCATTGATGATGGGTCTCCTATGTCTCCCACATAACAAATCAAAACCCATCGCTAGGACTGACGCTATCAATCAAGTCGGACGTGGCATTATGAGCACTAACTGACACCAACAAGAGCTCACTTTAAAATAGTATAGAAAAATTATGCAAACCATACCAGACTGGCACATACTCTCCGGCATAACTACCGCGCCTACTCTGTTTTAACCTTTCTTAGCTATAGGTACGACATCTATTATATCTTAGATCACATATGCAGTATGTTAGTAAAGGGACAACTCCACAGATGAAACACAAATATTACAGTACCTTCCGCCTCGCTCTGTCTATGGTCAAAAGTGGCATGCGGCTGAAGAATGTAAACCACTCTATTATTGTTTTCTAACCATTTTGAGGCTTTTTTAGGTATAATTCATAACAAAAATCTTAAAGTAGAACAACAATGTAAGACTACATTGGTTTGGTTAGCGGGCTTGTAGTAAGCCATTTCACTGTGAGGTCTACACCTGTTGTATTGCCGATGCCAATGTGACAAATAACATTTGATTTTGATTTGTTCACACAGATCTGTCTTAGCTTTATTCATATTAAAAAAATGTTCATCAAACACCATATACAGTGTGGAGAATCATACCAATCCTGTTGTGATGTATATAAAAATAATACATAAAACTATACCATATTACAAATACACTATATAATAAACTCTAATATAAACTTATGCATATATATATGATCACTATATATGGCCTTCATCATGGAGTGTGACAGTTGTAGAGCCACGAGGCTCACTATCAATCACTGACACAACCATTAAGGCCATTGTTACTAATTTCAAGAATGAATACTAACCAATACTAAACCTGTACATAAGCAAAAAAACTCCACCTTGAGCATTTATCACTAATATCCACTAATATATACAATACTCAGACCTACAACTAGACCTACATAACTCACCCATACCTATATATATATATATATCTCCAGATCCACTCCGGACTTACTATTGCTGAAGAAACACAAGTATGTCTCTCTGTAGTAGCATCGGGTATCTTACGATTTTGCCCGATTTTTTTCCTACTTACGCTACACACGCAGCGCTAGAGTGTACGGTACTGATAACTCTCGTATCATAAGAGCTCACCTAAGCTATAACCCTAATAAAGAATAGAAGACTTGCGCGCAGATCAAAATCAAACACTACAAAAACTCCCATGAAAATCAAATTGTATGATTTTTCAACGTAAACTCATAAATCCTTCTGCAGAGGAATCTTCTTATGGTAGATAGTAGTCAGTAGGACAGAAAATACTAAGCCTCTACACTAAAATCAGTGTAGTTGAACGACTGTAGAAAACGCATAACAATTAGTATTGTGATTAGCCGATATCCTTTTGTTTGTTCGCAGTATATAGTCTAGTAGGTTATATATATACATATATTCCAATACCTGTAAACTTGCTTAAATCTTGAGTTGTATGGGTTGACAATAGCAGATTGTTTTTGCTTACAATTTACAACCTTGTTGCGTATACGGAGTGGGCAAGAGAGTATTGGCCCTACCATATCTCCCTCCCACTATATCAGAGAGACTCTTCTCCTCAACCACACAGCATTCACTACAGGTACTTGGGGCTAGTGACGGGGAGAAAGGGGCAGGTAGCAGACTTTCTCAAATTGGAAAGCTTCTGAAATACACCCAAGATATTTCTTCACTACTGAGTCTGTCAAGACACGCTAATGGTGAATATAAGTATCGTGCGTCATTGGTGGTACAATACACATAGTCAGGCAGATCTGGTATTCGTGGGCTGAGGTGGAGCTTACCAACACGTGGCGCAGTTAGTATTTCTAGACAAGGGATCAGCCTACAAGCTTGGCACATCTCCTGAATTCGTGATATGGGTTCACCGTCTCTTCTTTCTATGTTAGTCCTCGCTGTCTGCTTCTGGGTCGCTAGTATCAGTGTCGAATCTGTCTGGTCCCGATATGGCGCGTAAGAGAAGATGCTTCTCATGGGCACAGACGACCTTCATCTACATTCTCGCATGCGTCACTTCCTGCCAGAGAGGTATTTTCATTAGGGTTGTTGGCTAAGGTATTCTACAGGTCACACTCGCGACCTATCTGGGCCGCTGGGCCACCCAAGGAAATCTCAATGCCAGACTTGTCCGAAAGCCACTCCTGCTGTTTGTCTTGGCTGTAGTCTTACGGTCGTTTGTCCTTGTTGGAAGGTGAACCTTCACCCAGTCTGAGGTCCTGAGCGCTTTGGAAGCGGTTTTCATCAAGGATCTCTTGTACTTTGCTCCGTTCATCTTCTCCCTCGTTCCTGCACACACGGTCCTTCCACAGTACTCAGCCAGCTGAAAAACATCTCCCAACGCCATGACTGCCTGACCACCACCATGCCCTTCACCAGTAGGAATGGTGCAGGTTTCCTCCAAGAACGTGAGGCTTGGCATTCAGGCCAAATAGTTAATCTTGGTTTGTAGATATGCCTACGTACTTCGCAGAGAGAGCACATCCCCAAACACGAATCAGAGCTCGATAGTTCCCACCTACTTGGTCTTGCGGCGCGCTTCTGGTATTGGGTTACTTTGAAGGGGTAGGTTTCTGCATGGCTTCCCGTCTCTGTCTGTCCTCCACACACCCGGCGAGATGCGTAGTTTCTTAAGACCGCAAATAAAGAGAGGGCCTTTCGGTGTTTTTGGGAATGTCATCCAATGTTACTAGAGGGGGGCAGGAGATGATTTCCTTAGCTGGAACCAAGCGTATCTTGTAACCTATCTCCTTCCCACATACTACCGTACGGTCTGAGATGTCTCAAGGAGCTCTGTCAGCAGAGTGACCATATGTTGTGCGGAGATTTGTCGCTAGGTAACAACCTTTTCCAGACACTGGGGCAATCAGGACAATGGCCCTGTTCTTGCCTCCTGAGCTAGGGGGTTGGCATCCATTGGTGTTTGCTTGGGCGGCAGGCTCTGGTTCACATTACGCCATCGTACAGAGAGCGATAAGGTGTTGTTAAGTTCACTTGTGAATGTTTTCTTTCCTACACTTTGATTTGTCCATCTGTTGGCACAGAACTGATATACTCGCAATTCACGAGGTGTCATTTTGGAGCACATGGTCATTGTCTCATGTGTAGCATGGTTCCTGGGGGCGCTGAAGGGGCTGGAGGTCCTAAGCCATAGGATCATACCAAGTCCAGCTGAGCGTGATCCAGCAAAGGCTATGTCTTGCTCGCATATGAATGCCTCACCGCAAGGCTGAGGATGAGTATATCAATACTATGTGCCATTGGCCACGAGCTCCCTTCTTGTTTAAAGAGAATCGAGCGAGAGAAGACTGGACTGCTCGAGTCACTTCTTGTTTTAATAACCATTAGAAACTCGTTTGACATGGATCTCCTATTTGGCCTATGAGTTATGTTACGCTGTCTCATATCTATTGCATTTGTACTTAGTGGGCTATCAGTTTGTCCCTTTTGGCTTTAATAATAATTAACAAATTATTTACGTAGTTCTGTTCTTGTAGCTGTTGGAGATTCTCATTTCAATCTCATAGATATCTCTTTATATTAATGACGGTGGATGGACATGTGTTTGTTGTGGAAACACACGCAGAAGAGAAGAGATCGAAAGCTGTCTTATGTAGCATAATTAGCTGAACAGAAAGGCTAAATAGGGGAGAACCACGTAAAAATGTTCAAGAATGAATGGATTCAACCAAATCTATACCCTTCAATGCTGGTATGCACAGGTGTTTTGGTAACTTTTTTCCCTAGATGTAGTGGCCCCATTGCAACGATCATCAATCCTTCTCGGAGGTCGACGGATCCGAATAATCCTCTCCCCTTATGGCTTTGCGGTTTTGGGTGCTCTGACATGAACCCTGAGTTCCAACTTGTGGAAGCCATTATTACATTAGAGGCACACAGTTTGACCGGGTATTCACAAGAAAAGTTTGCGGGGTCACTATGTATATAGAAATATCCTTGTTTTGAAAGAAAAGCACATTTTTCGTCTCTTTCAAATAACACAAAATTAATCTCAGAAATACAGTGGGTAGAACATTGACTATAATGTTGAGAAGAATGACTTATCTGGGCTCGAGGGAACACCGGTCGGTTGGCAATTCTTTATGGAATTAGCTATACACATGGCGGAGAAGAGGAGGCTCGTGTGAACCTTCAGCAATCCATCACTACATCTCACCTTGTGTTCCAATGGCACGTTGTGTGTACAACTTGTAAGTCGCTCTGGTAACTACACGAGCGTACTAGGCATAAACACATGATAAATATGATCAAAACTGTAAATGTAAATACTAGTGTTTAGGCTTATCATTCTATAACAGGCTAATTGATTGCATTCAGAAACCCTTTCTTGGCATATGAATGGAGTATTAAAAACTATTGGGATGCTCTTAAGGCCGAAAAACTGTTGAGGCGCCAGCTGCAAAAACACAAGGATAACAACTGACCCTCCTCGTCTAGCAAAGTTGAGTAGCCATGGAGCATAGCATTTGTGGGTTGGATTACAGGTCCAAATATGGCGCCAGTGAAGCAATAGGACCCCTATGTCTTCCGAAACCTCTGCTAGTAATCATGTTCTAATGGTTTTGCTGAGCAACTGTATTATTTCCATGCGGGACGAAATTCGGCACAAGTAACTACTGGAGAGGATGTTGGTACAACAGCTGGTGTACTACTCCATTCAATGTAAAGCTGCAGAGCCGACGGAATGGGAGAAGCGTTCATCGCCTCGCGCGGGGTGGCTATGATTGTATATTAATTGTCCGCAGGTCTTATATGCTTGGGGTAGAAGCTGTTAAGGTTTAGTTTGAGGGTTTTTCGAGAAAGTCTTATGCTCAGAGACGCTCTTCCATATGTATTTGGAATTGTATTTCAATACAAGCAGATCAGAAATTACACTGTACTTATACACTTCACAGACCGCTTTATACTACTTCGGGAGCTCGAAATTTCTGACTTCAAGGTGCCTCCTGTTTCCATTGGATCATTCCTTGAGATGTTTTCTAACCACTTGACTGGAGTCCACCTGTGGTAAATTCAATTGATTGGACATGAATAGTGGAAAGGCACCACCTGTCTATATAAGGTACATGAAATACACGTCAGAGGCTTTGAAGAAACCAAAGCCAATGGAGGGTCGAAGAGAATGGTCCGGTAAGAGAGGTTCAGAAGACCGGACGCTGTCCAAGGATGTAACACCATTATCACGTGGCAGGGGAAACGGCTCGAACGTGAAAAACATTTCTGCAGCATGAAAAGTCCCTCAACAACAATCGGGTAGGGTTCCGGTTAATAATCTTAAATGGAAGATAGTATTGAGTACAACCACCAAGACTCTTCCTAGATACCTGAAACTAAGAACTGAAACAAATTAGGGAGAAGGGCCTTGGTCAGGGAGGTGACCAACGAAAGTCCTCTCGGTGGTTCGAGAGCGATTCTCGTACAGAGCTTTCCATGGAGTCTACACACGCTGGTGGAACAGATGGGAACGAAGCATCTCGCGAAGGGACAACCAATCTCGAGCTAACTTCTCCGAAAGGAATGCAGAGGTCTTTATGGATAGAGGATGGGCGAGACAGACACCACTCCTCTGAAAAAGTGCTCACGATGACGTCTGCATGAAGTTTGGCCAAAAAGCGAGAATAATCCAAGATTTCTTAGTTCTGAGGTACTGCATGAAAAACCACGGTCTGATCACTCTTTGGCACTCGAATGCCAAGCTGTCTGCGTAACGACTCACCCAAGTGTCATGTGATTATAATGTCAGTTGTATTTAATGTTAATTGTTACAATTATTTTTGGGATCAAGATAGGTGTCTAACTAGAGACGCAGTTCTTTTAAGCTTTGTCATTACTCCGAGCAGTGGTATACTGGAGTTGACGGGTAGAGATGATGAGGGACAAAACGGCAAACAATTTTAAGCCTTCGTCACGGTGAGCTCACGCAGAGTCAGACGTCTTGTTTCTGTTCCGCTCATGTGGGTCGTAGTCCTGATGCTATAACTAATATGGTAGTGGCTCACCACGCTCACTAGTATATGTTCTTCAGGCAAATTCATCTTTCTATCTAATTTTAAGGTATCCCAAGAGACGTCCAGAATCGTGACCAAACACAGCTTTTCCTTGGGCATAAGCTTCGCTGCAACACCCGTTCTTCACCACGAACTTACCAAAAGTATTACTTATCGACTCAATACTGAAATCCATCCGTGGAAGCCATAGCCAGAGGTGTACAATGTTCAGAAAGATCTAGCCTGCTAATAGCTAAATCCGGGCAGGCTGCTGCAGCTCGATAGCTAGCCAGAAGATAATCTGTCTGTAGCTGATCTCCGAAAATTCACGCCGGTTTGCTGGCTAGCGTTGGTGTTTCAGCTGCCCACGCACTGCAGTTTAGGGGCTGAGGCCATCAGCTATTCGCTTTAGCTCGATAACTGAACCTGACTAAGAGCCGGCAACTTTCTGGATGCAAGACAGCGGACTCGTGCATCGTGGATGCAATTGCCGGGACGTGCTTATTGATCTCTAGTTGGTCCCCAGGATTAACCAGTCCGGCACGGCTCGGACACTTTGTACCCCTTGGGCATTTTTCGGGGAAGGCTGAGTCTATGTCTGTGCAAAAACACCGTGGTCTAGAAGCAATCTATGCAGGGAACGTTACGAACTGCCTGAGTAGCAACTCTTCTCTATGTCATTTCTGGGAGGATGCTTAGCAGGCTTGAGTGGACTTACCCATCACCACAACGGAGAGACTCTTGTACTTTTCGGTTTGGCTGGAGCAGACTATGAATACGGACAGTCTCCCTAGCGCTTCCACGACTGACCCGCCGCTGACTGACTGTCGAACCTGTTCATTCTGCCGAATGGGATTATATCCAACTGGCACCTTCCGTCCGACTTACCAATGAACGCTCATCCTGAGGCCCCGCCTTAATACGGTATGCTGCATTCTGTATCGGCTGCTGTCAATTGTAACAAAAGAGTGACGTAATTTTGAGACAACTCTAATTCATTTTAATAAAATTCATAACAATATTATTTATTGTTTTTGTTATCCTTGGGTCATCTAATTTTCTTTTTCGGCCGAGAATTTGGATTGATCCCCTCTGACCAGATTTTTGTATCGGAACTCTACGACGGAACATTCCAGTCCATCTACTCTACACACCGTCGGAAACTTGAAGGCATGGTAGGTTTCTACAACACAGACCTTACATGTATTCCACTAATGCTGCTACCTTACAAGATTAGCGCGTAACTAACCTACGTGCCAGAGTCTGGATTCGCCACGACACCAATGCCAACCGATACTCTGTTCAAGCTGTGAGCCGTTTTATTGATCACAACGGGATTAGCATGCCCTGCTCCGTTAATGTAAATATGCCTTGTCCATTGCTGTTTCTGGTTAGTGTTTATTGGCTTATTTCACGTAGAAGATTCTAGCCTCTCGGCTATACTCATATCCAACCTTCAGTTCCCCACACCCACAATATAGCGATGACATCACCTGGTTTAAATGTGTTTCAGAGACACAATATTCTTCCTCAGTGCGTCCAGATGTTTAACCTACGAATTTTAATACTCCCCTGTTAATTGCTCATATCCTATCCATCACCACTGTATAATATACCTATTTGTCTGTACATTAAATATTCCTTATTAAACTTATTTATTTGAGCCCCTAAAACTTCACTTTTTATACGCTCTGTTCCGGACGTTTCATAGAGACCAAATTTCTCATAGCTTATTAGCCGTACCCTTATTCCAACCCTCCTCTTGTTCTCTGGTGAATGTAGAGGTGAATCCTCCAGGACCTGCAGTACTGGCTCCACTCCTATTCCCCAGGCGCCTTCATATTATTTTATGATATGTACTTCTGTTAAACGTAATAATAGTCTTGGCATTCAAATGCATGTTAAACATCTTACTAGATTGAAGTCTCTCCTCTTTGACAGATAATAAAGTTTTAGTCTTATGTATAATTGCTTCTCAACTGCGAGTTTATAAAGTCGAGACACTCGTGCCACCCCCTGCTAGTTGGTTCAAGCCGTGTCATGAATCTCGGGTCTTAGAACAGACACCTACATAAAAGAAGAATCGCCAGACATCCTTATTATCTAATCATCACCCAATTACAAGATTTTCAGACAAGATAGAACTGGACCAAATAGGGGGCGGTTGAGTTGCAATCTATTGCAAAGACTGTACCAGCTAGAGATTATGTTTATAATATCATATCTAAGGTCTTTCACATAACATTGAACTTTCTACTTTTAACAAATCTCACTATATTATATATAATTATATATATCACACCTCTCTAAAAAGAGAACGTTCCTCTTCAGTCTCTGTTTGTCCTCGCCTCTAATTAGACCACCGCTCTGCCCACGCTATTGCTTGTAGACTACCTGAGTTGACGTTCACAAATATTGGGAACTTGAGGATTTGAACCTCAACCCACCATTCGGATCTTAATAGACGCTACAGTCTGCTGCTTCGGAGAACACTAAACATGAAGTTATGCAAATCAAATCAATGTATGTCACATTGCATCGAATACAACAGGTGTAGACCTCACAGTGAAATGCTTACTTACAAGCCCCTAACCAACAATGTAGTTACATTTTTTTACTTAAATTTTTTTTATATATATACCTAAAAAAAGCCTCAAAATGGTTAAAAACATAAGAGTGTTTACATTTCTCCAGGCCCATCCCTTTTTACCAAAACAGAGGCGGGGCGGAAGTTGTTATTGTTTCATCTGTGGATTTGCCCTTTAAACAACTTCATATTATCAGATATCAAAGTGTCACCAACTAAAAGGTAAACAATAGGCCTATAGCAAATGCAGCATATTGCAATATTCTACACATGTAAATAGCTCTTTTCAGTAGTGCTCAACACTCCAATGAGCCACGCTCCAAAAGCCCACCTTTACAAATTCTTATGAGAGCCTTTTGGATGCCTTTCAACCAGTTTCACACCAATTTTTATAATATTGAATTCAACACTCGGAGTACCACTACCAAGAAGTTCCGTCACAATCAGTCACCTTCGCCCTAATCCGACCATACCCAAATGCATAAACAACATGAGTATAGGGCTGGCTTCAATTTAACAGTCATAAACTGGCCTTTCCAAATTACGCATTTTGGGGCCTCTAATTGTCCATGGTTAATATACTTAATATATACTCAAATGTACTTATATCTACTGGCAATTCATCATCCATCCTGCATTTGCTCATCTGGTAATGGGGTGCTCAAGCGGGGTGTCAGATCCCTATTCTTGCGAAGATACCTCACAGGCGTAGTAATATCACACTGAAATACTCAATATACTCGGGACATGCACCTCTGGAGACAACTATTTTCTCAAGTCGGAGAAAGCCTAAAGGTTCTAGTTTTTTAACTGTTAAAGATTTTATACTTTATTTTACTCAATTAATTTTCGGAGGGAATGCTCAGCAGTTAGGGGCCGGAGGTATAGCGTATTGGCGTGGGAAGGATTTATTGGATTTATCCCGTCAGTAGATGTGATTTGCCTGGTACAGCTAGTACAGCTTTCTTAATATAAAATGCACATTCCTCACCCTATTCTATGAGAATGTAAGAGACATATTGTGCTCACCACCAACATTCATCTCATATGGCGACAGAACTATTGTTAGAACTTTAAGATATACCAGGAAGACTTAGTTCACTGCATAAGTACGCTTTTTGGTTCTCTTCGCACTTGGACGCTCTGAGCCCTTTACACAACACAGAAAAACTCGGATTCACACTCTGGCGATTTCTGCATGCTCAGACATTCTTTTGCAACAGTCCCTTGCTATATCTTGACAGAATGCCTTCTTTAAGGGGAAAAGTATACCATACGGAGAAGAAGATACACCTAGGAACTAGATAAAATAAAGCACATTACGCTTAACTAGTTTGACAGGTTCCTAGAGAGGTGCACTATCCATTTATAAGTCATAGTACTCAGAAATAATTGCTTTTTCGCGCTTACACGGTAATAACCAAGTAATACTCGAAAACAAGTTTGTAGGTAGGAGGTCTCACTCAGAAGGTGGACTGACGTACCACATAGAGGAGCACTGTATGGAGAACTACCCATCCTCCCAGCTTTCCAACACTCGCCCAACCACATGGGAGACGATAGGAAACCACTGCTCAAGAGTGCGCCCTTTTAGAGATCTCAGGACAAAATTATATCACTTATGTAGATACCTGGAGAATTTCAACTAGGCATTGTATATCTCCTAAGCAGGGATAGAAGGTACACATTGTGTCTTGTCCATCAACCCTTGGCTCTCTAGACCCTAACCTCAGCATTCAGGGACAACCAGGCACACTCTTTACTGGATAAACCACCAGGTGACCAATGATAGCTGTAATTAACTTTCCTCGTGTCATCGGTCTCCCCTCCCTCATTGTCTCATTACACTTCTCCAGGCGGTAAACTACGCGAGACCTTGCTCCTGGACTTAATTCCCTCTCGCATTCTTCTTCTCCTCGATTGTCTCGTGTGGTTTCTCCGCACCACAGATTATGGATGCTGCGTGCGTCGCGGAGTCGGTGTCGTCTTGCGTAGTCGTGAGGCCGCTTGCGTCGCGAGACCAATTTCTGGGGGACCCTTTACAAATCCAGCCCGGGTAGATTAATTGGGACCCTTTCTTTTCTAAAACTATCTGCCTCGGAAATTGTGCACCCCTATACTAACCTCTTCAACCTCTCTTTCCGTGGTCGTCTGGCAGATCCACAAAGATTGGGAAGCAGCTGCGGTTATCCCCTCTTCAAAGGGGGGGGACACCCTTGACCTAACTGCTACAGACCTATATTATCCTACCCGGGTGCCTTTTCTAAAGTCTTCGAAAGCCAAGTCAACAAACCAGATTACCGACCATTTCCGAATCCCACCACACCTTCTCCGCAATGCAATCTTGGTTTCAGGAGCTGGTCATGGGTGCACCTCAGCCACGCTCAAGGTCATAAACGATATCGTAAACGGGCATCGATAGGAAAACAATACTGTGCAGCCCCGTATTCATTGACCTGGCCAAAGGCCGTTTGACCTCTGTCAGTCACGCAACATCCTCATTGGCAGACTCGACAGCCTGGTTTCTCTAATGATTGCCTCGCCTGTTCACCAACTACTCTCTGATCGAGTTCAGTGTGTCAAATCGGAGGTCCTGTTGTCCGGGCCTCTGGCGTCCTTCTATGGGGGTGCCACAGGGTTCAATTTCTTGACCGACTCTCTTCTCTGTTACTCATGGATGTCGCTCTTGCTGCTGGTGATTCTCTGATCCACCTCTACGCAGACGCACACTATTCTGTAATACTTCTGGCCTTCTTTTGACACTGTGTTAACAAACGCCTCCGGCGAAGCTTCAATGCCATACAACCTCCTTTCCGTGGCCCTCCAACTGCTTCTTAAATACAATAAAAACCAAATTCATGCTCTTCAACCCGATCGCTGCCTGCTCCTGCCGCCTGTCCAACATCCTACTTTGGACGGCTCTGACTTAGAATTGTGGCACCTACAAATACTAGGTGTCCTGGTAGACTGTAAAACTCTCCTTCCAGACTCATCAAACATCTCCAATCCAAAGTCAATCTAGAATTTGGCTTCCTATTCCGCACAAAGCATCCTTTACTCATGTGCCAAACATACCTTGTAAAACTGACCATCCCTACATCACTCGACTTCGGTGATGTCATTACAAAAGTCATGCTGACAACAACCCTACTCAAGATCATTATTTTCGGATATGGACTCAGATATATATGCACAGACCACGTTGCCGTAGCCGCTCGGCGGTTGTCGAGCGATATAGCCCCGCTGCGATTAGCAGCTCGCTCGCCACGAGACTAGAAGGCCCATTGTTACAACAAATCAGACTGCAGTCTGGCCCTCAGGCCATCCTCTCGTCTAGCGCGATCTCACGGTCGACAACACACCGACATCGCTGTTGTTTGAGGGAAATCCTAACAAGGAACCCGCCTACTGTAAGAGTCATAGCACACCTGCCACGCAAGCTATGAGGCGAGACGTGGGGTCGTCGCGCACGGGGCAGCACTACCTGTGGGAGAGACACGGCGGCGAGGAGGGAGAGTAGGTGAAATCACTGTACATCAGCATGCAGATCATGACGAGAACCCTCGAAATAGCAAAGTTCGTTGACTCTGGACGGCCGCACGCTCGTCACCTTTCACGTACGCTCTCTGACTGCAATGACTGGACGACTACCAACGACACATATCATCACTTGGAAACAATCCGGTCAAAACACACTCCCTGCATAATCTCTTAATCATCTCATATAACGCTGTTGTCGACTCATATGGTGTACGAGTAATGGGCTGCAGCGCCTCGCTAATACGATTATACTATCATTTAGCATATAACAGCTTGTTACACAATAACCCAAGTGTCCTACTAAGAAAATATATAGGAATATTCCCATCAAACGACACTATCCTCTCTTATTTTTCGCTTCGCCCGTATGTTATTCACTTAATCATATATGAAGGTGTATTTGGCTCTTGCGCACTCACTCACTTGATCACTGACTCACATACTAATGAGTGTCGGGGAGTATGTAGCTGATAATACTTTCGCACTCATTTCTCTCGCGTTATCACTCACTGCACATCTCACGCTACTCTAATTATCCACCAGTGTAAGGTATTGATCATTTATTATTGGTCATGATAGTGTTGTTATTTTAATATCAATCGGTTGCTTGGTTGTTAATGCCTGTAACTTCATTTGTCGGGCTCGCCTTCGGCTACAGAGCCTTTTTATTATTTTGAGATCTATAGTTTTATCATAACACTATATTTGGTTGGCCTTTCTACGTCCTTAAAATCGTCACTAAACTTGCTGCATATTGGGAAGTTATTTTTGCACTCTATTTAATCTTTTGGTGTGATTTTATCGCTATACAGACATGAGATTATTACACACATGTACTTTAACAATATGGGCTTTTATTACTTCCTATGGTAAATAATGGTGCGAGATCTCGGATGGCATCTGAAATGAGGAACATTCGCATATATTCGGCAGCTTTACTTGGCACACGCCATATTCGATATAAAGAGAACGTGTTTCTAACAATAATTAGGTTCCTCACTCTTGGTCACAATGGTATAACATGTTAGAAAATGAAATAAAAGAGTATAAGAAATAGACTAATTGTATATACTTATTAATGATAAAGCTCGCATTATATATTGCGACATTATCGCATGATAAGTGCTTAGTGAAATCAGTTGAATGAGAGAGGAGGTTCTACAAAGGGATTAGGATAGCTTTTTAACGCTCTGGAGAGACCCTAATAGAAAAACATTGGTTATTTTTGGGATATGAGGGCACATGTATTATGAACCTAGATTCCATGCAAGACGGAGGAAATGGGAAAGACAAAATATTCCAGATCATACCTCCACCCCCCCCCTCCTCTCTCCCCCCACCACCCACACACACCACACGGCAGGCAGGACGGCCACCAACGCAGCACGAGCACTACTATACTCACCCACTACCTCTTGCTCCTCCTCTCCCCCACTCTCTTCTGAATCACGCACACTCCCACCACCCAATCACTCGCTTTCAATCTCGCTCCTCAGCGCCTTAACCACATCCCCCCCTCTCTCTCTCCAACCCTCCTTCCCTTCACTCTCACCTCGCTTTCCCGACACCGTCGGATTCTAACACGCCTTGACACTCTAACCTCCAGCCCCCGCCGCATACCTACCGCCTCTCCCACCCCCCCCCTGCGCGCTCCATCTCACTCACACTGTGCTCCATCGAAACGCACACCCACCCTTCTCCTCTCCACACTCACTCGCCTGCCGCTATACCACACCCCTCACGCCCGCCGGCCCCTCCTCTCCCGTCAACTCCATCCCTCTGGCCCCCTGCTCATGTCCTCTCTCTCCCTCAGCTACTAGGCCCCCCCCCTCACCTCTCGCTAAATTGTGTATGTATTCGTGCGCCCCCCTCCCCTCCCGCACACCCCACTAACATAGAGTGCAAACGCAGTACACCTCCTCACACGCCCCTCACAATCCACTTCCATCCCTTCCAGACAGCACGGTCCCTCACACTCGCACACCTCGCTCCCATCTCGCACCCCCCCCACCGCCACCCAACACTCGATCCTCACAACACGCGCACCCATGGCTCTCCCCCCGACACACACAAAGCCGCGTCTCCTCGGACGCCTTCCCCACGCCTCCACTCCCTTCAACGCTCCGCGCCTCACCACACGCCCCCTAAGCCAGTTCCCACGCCCACTCACGCGCACATACCCCCGACACCGCCGCTCTCACTCACCGACCGCCCCCCCCCCCCTCCTCCCGCTCCACCCTCCTCCACCCATCTGAGTGTGTCAACCACATCACCTCTCGCTCCGCCGTTCACCCTCACTCGCACAAATGATCGCTCACTGAACACTCACCTCATATTCTCTCTCCACGCATCGCTCACTCGCTTACACTACTAGTTTAAGGAAATACAGGCACGGCCCACCCACAACTTACTTCACACCACACACAAACACGCCTCTTGAAACGTTGAAATTTTCGCATGCTCTTGCACACGGTCGCGTGTGCTCTTGTGCTGCTCGCGCGTGTCTCTCACCTGCACCACGTCCCCACACTCCATCCAGCGCTCTCTCACGCCACTTCTCCTCGTGTCACTGTCCACCCCTCTTCCCTCCCCCTCCCGCTCTTCGCCCAGCCCCCCTCTCCTCTCACTTGCGCATGACCTCAGCTCTGCGGGCTCGCCAGGCACAACATCTGTCGGCTGCAGGCTCACCTGCGCACACACCTCGTCGCGCGGTCTCGCACTCCTTTCTTCTCGAAATCGCGCGCCTCAACCACCTCGCCACGCCACCCGCACGCACCCGCACCGCCACCCCCCCGCACCCCCCGCCACGCGCGCTCCTCCGCTCTCTCATGTCATCCCTTCGCAGCACACGCCTAAAGCAACATGTCTCTCAAAGCCTCCTCGGGCCCACCGCACGCCCACGCACGCACGACCGCACGGCACCGCACCGCCCCACGCTCATCCGCCATCACCCCGCTCTCTCGCCTCCCGCACATCCACACACACGCACTCCACGCGCGGCGCCGACACCACCTCCACGAGGCCTCTTCCTCACACGGAGCAAGGCTCACGTCTCCACCCTGGACGCACTCCGCTAATCCCCCCCCCCCCGCATTCGCGCAGCGACACACCGCACTGCACCAACCCGACGGCAGCCCCTCACCACCCCACTCATCCACTCTCCGCTCACCCAGCCCTGCGTGCCGTCTCTTTACTCAACAGCAGGTGCCGACACTGCTGCATTCGCGCCCTCGACACAGTCAACTGCCCAACCACACCACCCATGTATCTCTTTTACTCCGCCTCTCACGCATTACCGCCTTGGTACCCCATCCTTTATCAACACGGCAGCTCCACACGCCGCCACCCTGCGGCGCGCTCGTCGTCGCTCGGTCATACCCCCGCCTCGCCACCCCACACCACACGCCGCCCCCCTCTGCGGTAGGCTCTCCACTTTCCTACAATGGTAATCCGTTACCCACCGCTCCCTACTCAGCTCTACCCCCCCCCTGTCCAAATCTATCGGAGTAACCTTTAGCTCATGGACATCCGGGTATAAATGAAGATGTCTAATCTACTCGCCTCCTAGAAACGGGACGAGATCTGATGGCATCTTGTCTAACGAAGAGAGGAGGCCGTATTACACAGGAGCTCTTACAGATTGTTCTGGTCACTAAGGATCTCTTCTTGAGAGGTAGTACTTGTGCTTCTGAAACGAATTGGGCAATAAGAAGTATAGCAGTAAGACAAGAAAAGGATTGCGAGGTGTTTACCAAATATGACGGGATCCATATCGTAAGCGAAGGATAAAATAACCATGATCATAATACGTTTTACTTGATTAAGAAACTCGAGCCATGATATTGGGGACCTGTTACATTTTAGTCACCACGGTTGGTTATTTGGAGTCTGGTTAAGAAAACTTTGTTTATTGAGTACTTCTGCTAACCCATCGCTTTTTCTACTACATAATAATAATATGAATAAAATTGATACTTTTACATTAAAAACTAAAAGTCTATCAGAAATTCCAGTTTCCTTCAGATAAATGTTATACCCTGTATCTTTGACACGAATAGGGGATTCTTGAGCAAGAATACTGTGAGTATCAAATCATTGATTAGCGCCAAATAGTCCTTTCTACCCTGGCACTCGTTTTATTCTCGATACACGCCACAAAACGCAACTGACTGGAGATCGCTCGAGTTCCAACGCCCTATCTCACACATTGTGTTGTTTGAGGTGTTTATTTTGTTTTGGGCCATTGCAGTAATTGATGATTGGGCTTAAAGTTGACCTCTGGGCCACACTTGAAAAAACACTAAACTCGACTCACTACCAGCGACTACTATGGAGTGGCTTTTGAGTTCAAAATAAGAAACAGAGCTATGGTTAACAATTGGTGATTGTGGGAGTTGAATTTTTAGATCGAACATATGCATGAAATTTCTAATAGGCGCCTACTTGTTTTACCTTTTAGTTTGGTGTTATCACTTTGTGATGGAAATTGGATAAGTCAAAAAAGCTGTTCTTATATAGGGCAAAACTCCACAGAAGAAACAGAGGTACACAAACAATATATACCACGCCCGACCTCTGTTATTTTTGGTCAAAGGGATGGGCTGGAGAAATTTAACACTCTTATTGTTTTAACCATTTTGAAAGGCTTTTTTTATAATATTAAGTATATATTAAAAAACTTTAAGTAAAAAAATGTATACTTAACCATTTTAGCTTGGTTGAGGGAGACACTCTTTGTTAAGATCAAGATCTCATATTCACTCCGTTGAGGTCATATCATACCTGTTTGTATTCGCATACTCAAATGAATCTGTGATACAGTATTGGATATTAACATTTGCAACTCTCTTGATCATTGACTGTTCCACAGTGGTTAGATGGATTACAGTTTTAACAAAATGGTTTAGCAAACATTGGAGAAAGATACGCTAAGCTGTGTTTGTGTTATAGTATATAATATATAAGTAGATGTCACTAAATTATATAACTATATTATATGTCATATAAATGTTTGTATAGGTATGTTATAACTGAGTAGATTAGTGAAAGTTCCGTGGGATTCTTATGTGAGTGTGTACACAGTTGAATTACTAGGCTTCACTCACTCACATTAAACGCATTTCTAAGTATCTAATGGTCTTCATAAAAATTGCAATTGAGCATCTTTAGTATATATTAGTTATTATTTTCAAATGTAACTAATAGTGCAGTGAGCCAATAGAATCTAATACTCTTTTATACTATATAGGTTAACGTGGTTATGTACTAAAGTGAGGCTTACAGTTTGTATCTTAAGCAGCGCTTTAATTTTGACCAAGAGCGGAGGGAAGGGAGAGATATTTGAAATAACATAACCCCCCTTGCCGACTTCTTTGGGCGCCCGCACTTCTCAGTAATTCATGGCGCCCAGCAATTGGGCATTGCACGTACTTGATAAATTATATATGTTTTAACATCCAGTAACCCTTGTCATATCGTGATGAGGACGGTATATGTCACAAACAAAAAATTCCGATAATCAACATTCGATGGAGTGCCTCTCTGTTCAGATTATCGATTAAGATTGGGTACTTTGTGAGGCTAGGTCAATGTGAAATAATAAGGTGATATATCGCATTTATTGTATACCATTGACATAACAGGGATTAATTTCCAGTTGTTTGATTACCGTCAGAAGAGAGTACGAACAAGCTCTCACCACTGTATTTTTTGGTATGCACGGGAAATGAACACTTGCAATGTAAAACTTTGCCTTCTGACTCCTATGCACATACATTTACAGAAGAGATCGTGCATTTTCTCACATTTATTCTGTAGTTCTTGACCAGTCACGTTATATGTTTATTACACTGCAGCACAGAGGTATTGGTTTTGGCCTCCACGTCCTCCATTAAAGCACGTTAACTTTTCTACTCGTATTTCGTCAGCGTTACGGGCACAAAAGTCCGACTGGCAGAATACGCACTTTTAGCTCCCTCAACAAGATATTTTTCTATATTGGGTTCAAGGTCTGGAGAACTGGCACTAGGTTCCACTCACCACGGCCCTTTTTGTAGATACTTCTTTTATCTGAGTGAGCCCAACCCCTTAGTTTGCCCTGCTGGTGTGTTTTCGGTTCAGTCGTTGTCTCATGCTGGAAGACCCAGCCACGACCGGGCAGGCATTAAACATATATGCCTCTTATCCACTAGATGGGGGATATGAGGTTGCTCTGGCGGTCAAGACATAGATTCGATCAGTCACATACTATGGGCCCCATCCATCCCCCCTCAATACGGGTGCAGTCCGTCCTGTCCCCTTTGCAGAAAAGCATCCCAAAAGCATTGATGATTTCTGGGGACGCTACCGGATAAGGTGCCTCTCTGAAATCGTGTCTGAGGATGAAGATGGATCATATCTTTCAGGGGTTGTTACGGTCATGAACTATCTTCAATCTCCAAAACACTGCGCACGCCGTGGAGTTTAAGTAGACGGAAACAGCTCTGTTTTTGAATCATCAGACGACCAGTTCATGGTGGGAGAAACTCGATGTTACCATTTCCATAGTCGCACTCTACAGCCTGCGTCCACTGGAATCATCACCAAGATGGTGTATTGCGAGCAAACTTTCACAGTAGGGGCTGTTGCAGGCTATGAAGCACTTAAGCTGGAACTGGCTCTAGTCAGGCGCCTGTTGTGTCGCCAATGTCAAAAAAGATTATATAAATCTTTAGTTCATTCCATTACGCATCGGTTCGTAGTTGGTGTTACTCAATCCCGGTGTGTATAACTCTCTTTGAAGACTGTGGCGTACACGCGTCTCTTCAACGGTATTTTCTTGAACCTAGTGTCCGTGACCGATAGTGTTCTGGGAGATCCCTCAACTTCCCGCGCTCTATGATCATTGACATGCGCGATTCGGCTGGCCCCATTCAACAGAGGACTGTAGGAGGGCTATTAGGTGGCTGGCAGACCGAAAGACTCAATGTAAGAGTGGAAGTGACATTCAAGTGGGGCTCCTGCTTACTTCTTTCCTACTCTTTCTTCTATTTTTTTATAATAATTGATCTTCTCAAAACAACAACATGAGCGTTAAACCCCATGTTTGAGGAGTTGATCGGGGAGAAGCGATGTATTCAATTATTAGAAAATGGGAAGAAATATAGAAAGAAGTTTCAGGGATAGAGTGCATCGGCTCCACAAATCACCCTGAGATCTGGGGGTCTCCATGCTAATTGATTCACCTCAGTCGGGGCATCTAAAGGTGAGGTCACTAGTGGCACAACGCTGCAGGGATAGCTCAGAACGGGACAGGCGGCAGGGACCTGGATAAAAATGACCTGAAGAGCACGGCTCGGGGACTGGGGACAAGTCTCAAACGCAAATCCATTAGTAACGACATCTAGGTTGCCGTAGTAGGCACTTAAAATCCTGACAGCGCGGAATCGACAAGGTCCGGCCTGCTTTTCAGCGGAGGGCGGCATCGTCAGCCATGGGGCCCGTTCTGCGTTTGCCAAAATCGACCATCCTGGATGATCCAGAGGGGGAATCGGGAGAAGGTCATGTGGTCCTGATGATTCAAAAACAGAGCTTTTTGGTTCTAATCACTGCTCCGGTTTGGGAGGCAGAAGAAGGATGAGTACAACCGCAAGAACCACCATCCCAACTCGTGAAGCATCGGAGGTGGAAACATCAATTTTTTTTTTTTTTTATTTTTTTTTTTTTTTCTTTGGGGATGCTTTTTTCCTGGCAAAGAGGGGACCGGACGAGCTGCACCGTACTTGAGGGGAGGAGTGGCATGGGGTGCCATGCTATTGCGAGATCTAAGCCAACAACTCTCATTCGCCTCAGTAAGAAGCATTGATGATGGGTCGTGGCTGGGTCCTTACCAGCATGACAACGACCCGAAACAACACCAGCCCAGGGCCCACTAAGGATGGCTGCCGTAAGAAGTTATCTCAAGGTCTGGGAGTGGCTAGCCAGTCTCCAGACCTGATACCCAATAGAAAATCTTTGCAGGGAGCTGAAAAGTCCGTTTGCCCAGCGACAGCCCCGAAACCTGAGATCTGAGAGAAGGTCTTGTATGGAGGAGTGGGCAAAAATCCTGCCCTGCAGTGTGTGGACAAACGCTGGTTAAATGAATCCTACAGGACAATGCCTGTATTCGATCCTTGTAGATTTTGCATGCGGCCAACAGGATAGACAAGGGTTATACCTACAAGACCAAATTTATATATTTAAAAGATGTTCACTGCGCAATCTTCTCGATAAGTGAGTCCATTTCTGAATATAGTACTTTACATAGTCATAAGCTGTCCCAGTGACTCAAAAAATGGCGAATAATAAAATAATTATCTTATAAAATATACAATGTGTTTTCCTCCTCCGGGCACTTTTGTTTTGTGTTGTACCGTATTGTGGTCCGTCTCTCCACAGTTGAAGTGTTACCCTATCGCACTAGGATGAGGACAGGGGTGCCTCTACATGCTTTGGTTAGAGTCAAGAAAAATGCGGAAAAGATTGCAGTGTAATAATCTCAAATAACCTTGTTTTCTCTTTCCCATTGTGTAATATACTAGCCTCATATACCAACGGACTAATATTTAACCTCTATAGGAACTTAGTGGTATTACCAGACCCTAGGCCTACGCTTACTATATGTATTTAGTATACTAAATTCAATTTCGATTTCTTGAAGAAATATGCAACTGGGTAAGAAATGCCTAAATTGACGCATTAAAGAGATTTCACTTGGAGCCTCAGTTCTCAATTTTGTGTCACAACTTCGCCATGAGAAGCCCACGCATATAATATTGTTTCAAAAAAATAACTAATCTCCTGCATATGATTCACTGATTACGTGAGCGTATGCGTTGGATAAAATACAGAATGTTATTTGAAATATATTAGAAGGCATATAATTTAGTCTATGTATATATATCACACACAGGACTTTGGGTTTTCGCCAATGGTTTGGTAAACATTGTAAATGTAAACTAACACTGGAAATCAAATCAAATCAAATGTTATTTGTCACATTGCATCGAATACAACAGGTGTAGACCTCACAGTGAAATGCTTACTTACAAGCCCCTAACCAACAATGTAGTTACATTTTTTTACTTAAAWWWWWTTWATATATATACCTAAAAAAAGCCTCAAAATGGTTAAAACAATAAGAGTGGTTACATTTCTCCAGGCCCATCCCTTTTTACCAAAACAGAGGCGGGGCGGKKGTTGTTATTGTTTCATCTGTGGATTTGCCCTTTAAARAACTTCATATTATCAAGATATCAAAGTGTCACCAACTAAAAGGTAAACAATAGGRCTATAGCAAATGCAGCATATTGCATWAATTCTACACATGTAAATAGCTCTTTTCAGTAGTGCTCAAAGCSACTCCATGAGCGCAGCATTTATTTTTCAACTGGAGTCAATGAGCCCAATCAGTCRTCCATGACAACAAAATCATAAACAACAGAGTAGGGCTGGCTAATTAGTCATTCGTTTTGGGGTCAAAGTCAGGTAAAACTATTTGGCTAATCTATACTTCCATATTTCCAAGTCCTATTCTTGAAGATACAGGGGTATAACATTTATTGGAATGACTGGAATTCTGATAGACTTTAGTTTTTAATGTAAAGATATAATTTTATCATATTATTATATGTAGTAGAAAGCGATGGGTTAGCAGAAGCCTACATAACCAACCCATAACGTAAAATGTAACATCCATATATGGCCAGCTATGTAAACTTTAACATGGATTTATCCTGCAATAGATGTCGTTCAATTGGTAACATGCATTTTTCTCTTCTTCTAATGCCTCTTAAGGGGAAAGTAATCTAAAAGTAACTGAATGTAATCAGATTACGTTACTGAGTTTGGGTAATCCAAAAGTTACATTACTGATAATTTTGGACAGGTAACTAGTAACTGTAACGGATTACATTTAGAAAGTAACCTACCCAAGCCTGTTGGTCATATACCACAAACACCCCAGGTGCCTTTACTGCTGTTATAAAATGGTTACCAACGTAATCTAAGCAGTAAAAATACATGTTTTGTCATACTTTCAGCCAATCAGCATTCAGCACTCTTTTGGATAAAACCACCAGGTGACAATGATAGCTGTTTACTCCTCGTGTCATCTTTTCCTCCATCATTACATCTCCAGGGGTAACTAGCCTTGCTCCTGTAAAACCTCTGATTTCCCCCTGAGTCTGTGTGTATTCGACAACGTGGATGCATACGTGCGTGCGTGCGTGCGTGCGTGCGTGCGTGCGTGCGTGGGCCAGCTTGAAACATTTCTTAGCTTCTCAAATGACATAAAGCAGAGCCTGCGTGCGTGCGTGCGTGCGTGCGTGCGTGCGTGCGAGTGATTGAGGCCCATTCAAAAAAGATGCACCCCACATTTCGCAGGGTAGCCTCACCACAGATGTTTCCTTGGCAACCCCACTAGGTCATCCAATGAGAAGAGGGGGCTGGGCAAGGAGGGGGGGGAGGGGGGAGGAAGGAGGTGACACTGACACAGAGAATCTGAGAGACCTGATTGGAGTTGGACTGGTGCAGTGAAACACGCACACACACATACACACACCTTCAAAGCATGCAAATTTCAACTTTCAAAGCTGTTTTGTTTTGTAGTAATGTGGTGCCTGCCTGTATTTCCTTAAACATTTATTTAACAGTACATGCCATTGAAAAATATGAATATTTCATGACATCATTTTTGTCAGTAGGTACCCAACAGAAGGTGATGTGTTGGACACACTCATATAGATACAGAGGTCTATAGAGCCTGTCTGTATTCCTGATTTCTGGAACTCTTAGCTTACCAGTGTAATATTGACATAAGCTCAGAACCGCTTGTTGTTTCAAACATGGTCCTGTTTAATCAGTTGTTGTGCTGGTCAATGGACAGTTCATTACCTCTGTCAAATGAATATGTAGCTTGAAGTTATCTTTGCACTTCTATTTATTTGGGGACGCAACGATAATACACATTTACAATAGGCCTATATCTAAAAAGACATACAGCCAAATGATACGTAAACTGAGTATACCACATATTAAGAATGTTCTTTCCATGACACAGTAGAATGACCAGGTGGAAGCTATGATCCCTTATTAATGTCAGCTGTTAAATCCACTTCAAGCAGTGTAGATGAAGGGAAGGAGTTAAAGAAGGATGTTTAAGCCTTGAGACAATTGAAACATGGATTGTGTATATGTGCTATTCAGAGAGAGAATGGGAAAGACAAAATATTATATATATTTTCTTTATTTAACTGGGCAAGTCAGTTAAGAACAAATTCTTATTTTCAGTGACGGCCTAGGGACAGTGGGTTAACTGCCTTGTTCAGGGGCATAACGACAGATTTTTACCTTGTCAGCTCGGGGATTCAATCTTGCAACCTTTCGGTTACAAGTCCAACACTCTAACCACTAGGCTACCTGCCACCCCATATGCCTTTGAACGGGGTATGGTAGTAGGTGCCAAGCACACCGGTTTGTGTCAAGAACTTTAACGCTGCTGGGTTTTTCACTCTCAACAGTTTCCTGTGTGTTTCAAGAATTGTCCACCACCCAGGGACATCCAGCCAACTTGACACAACTGTGGGAAGCATTGGAGTCAACATGGGCCATGCCCCAACAAATTGAAGCTGCTCTGAGGGCAAACCGGGGGGTGCAACTCAATATTAGGAAGGTGTTCCTAATGTTTGGTTTACTCAGTGTAAATATGAAAACAGATGGGAGTACTCACAGATTAATAAGCGTACGTCATTTGTCAGATGCACGTGGGCCAGCTTGAAACATTTCTTAGCTTCTCAAATGACATAAAGCAGAGCCTGAAAATAATAAACTTTTGCAACCTGTGCAACTTATCTTGCGCATCTGTACCGTAGGGATGGCGTGCTTCTGACGGATGAGGGCAAAGACCTCTTCTTTGAGAGTTTGAGCGTGTACGTGTGCGTGCCGTTGAGTGTCGGGAAAGGTAGGGGTTGTCAAAAACTGTGCAAGAAAGAGAATGGTCAAAATATCCCCTCCGGTTCGCGAATCCAGGACCACTCTATGTAAATGGACAGTCTGGTTATGACGTTCGTTTCGAAATGTTTTTATTCATTCACTCAGTGCTGATTGAACGATTATTTATCCTGCTTGGTTAAAATAGTCTAAAACAGTTGATGGGTTGAAAACTGTTACATTTGATCATATAGCTAACCAAGTTAGCATGGCATTTTCTTTTGACTGCGCACAGATCGCGCAAGCAAGCAATGATCATTATTATGTTATTTTTGCTTTACTTTGCTTTGTGTCCAAACTGCACCCATGCTACTTTTAACGTGTGGATAGCGACTTCAGTTTTTTGGGAACACATTGAAAAGTAACTTGACACTGTTGATCAGCCAGCACAAGTTTGGATTAAAATGACAAGAAGAAAATTGCATTGGCATAAGAGGGAGCACACTGAGGTAATGCATAAGGTAAGAGCTAGAATTTGCTCGGGATCTTCATGCACACACTAGAGCAATTACATAACCTTGGTACAACCCTTCAGACAGTAGTAATAAAATAGATTTCTGTACAAAAGAATCATTTTTTGGAACAGTTTCAGCTCATATAAGACTGTAATGTACCCAGTGTGTCTGGGGAGTAGACTCAGAGGCAGTGGGGAGTAGACTGAGAGGCAGTGGGGAGTAGACTGAGAGGCAGTGGGGAGTAGACTGAGAGGCAGTGGGGAGTAGACTCAGAGGCAGTCTGAATACAGGACAAGATCGCCCTCTAGTCGGTCTAAAATGATACTGCTGGTTCTGAGCACATGGATGACAAAATCAATGGCTGTATATGAATGGACAACGCCATCGGTCACATGAGCACACATATTCATGTGGTTATTACCTGTAGTTGGGTAGCAGGCCTAGCTGATGTTGGTGATAACTCTACTGTAGGTCAGTGTGGTGTCTGTATTGAAGGGTCCTAAATTCCAGCCGTCAACCCAGCAGAAAATGCCACTGTTGTAACGAAATCCCACAAGGAGGGTCACGCACCCTCCAGGCTAAGATTTACAGATTTGTTATTGATAGCGCCTCCCTCAAGCTATGAAGGATGAAGGAGCAGATGTTCCCTGTGCACGCATCAATGGGACGAATGGGGGGGGGGGACTTGCTTGGGCCAAGAAACATGAGTGATGTTAGGATCGAGACTAGTTAGGATCGAGACTAGTTAGGATCGAGGCAAAGATGAACGGAGCAAAGTACAGAGAGAGATCCTTGATTAAAACTTGCTCCAGAGCGCTCAGGACCTCAGACTGGGACGAAGGTTCACCTTCCAACAGAACAACGACCCTAAGCACACAGCCAAGACAACGCAGGAGATGGCAAGTTCTTGAATGCTAGTATTTCCTGAACTTTTGGTAAACATAAGACATTTCATGTGGTAGGATGAATCCTTCATTCTGAGAAAAGAAAACATTTCTTTTAAATACAGCCACGGGTGTTGGTCCTAATCAGGAGGTGGTGGTAGCGTCATGTCGGACATGATTGACTGGATGACTGTTTTGCAAGTGACAGGCTCCCTGGTGGGTGGGGGTTACACTTTAGGGCGCTTGGATTTACCCAAACATATGAGGTTTGGCTCAACTCTGCTTGTGTGTCGTCACCTGCTGCCGAGCAAAACCAGTTCACCCATCAGTGACTCGCTGACGTTGCTTGCATGTTTTTTCCAACGTTATTTGTTTTTTTCTTCCAGCTTCAGATTGATTTGATTTTGTAGCGAGTAACGAAGGTGTCAGGGGAAATGTATCACAGTAAAAGTATACATTTTCTTTTGAAAATGTAGTGAAGTAAAAGTAGAAATATAAATAGTATATATATAATATATATAATATATAAATAAATTATAAATAGTCAAGTACAGATACCATAAAAAACTACTTAAGTACAGTAACAAAGTATTTCTACTTACTTTTTTTGTTGTTGAGGTCAATCTGTTTTCCATTAGTTTCAATGGTAAGCCCTTTTTAATAGAAATCTGCTTGCAGTTCCTATGGCTTCCACTAGATGTCAACAGTCTTTAGAAATTGGTTGATGTTTTTCTTTTGAGAAATGAAGAAGTAGCCCTGTTCTTTCCATGTGTCACTCCAGGTGGACTCAAGTCTTTTGGTGCGTGCGACCTGGAACCCCTTCACATTGTTTTCGTCCGGTATGGAACACAGTTTATCCCGTCTTAAATTTGATCGATTATTTACGTTTTAGGATACCTAAGGTTGGATTAGGAAAGTGGTTTGAAATGTTTCGACTAAGTTTGCAGGTAACTTATTAGACACTTTGTAGTCATGTTGGGCGAGTTGGAACCGGTGTATTTCTGAATCAAACACGCCAAATAAATGGACATTTTGGGGATATAAAGAAGGAATTTATCGATCAAAAGGACCATTTGTGATGTTTCTGGGACATTTTGGAGTGCCAACAGAAGAAGATCTTCAAAGGTAAGGCGTGAATTATATCATTATTTCTGACTTTTGTGTAGCACCTGCCTGGTTGAAATATGATTTTCATGTGTTGGTATGTGGGGCACTGTCCTCAGATAATCTCATGGTCTGCTTTCGCCGTAGAGACTTTTTGAAATCTGAAATCTGAAATATGCGGCTGGATTAACAAGAAGTTAAGCTTTATTTTGATGTATTACACATGTATGTTTTGTAAATTTTTATTATGAGTATTTCTGTTTTTGAATTTGGCGCGCTGCAATTTCACTGGATGTTGTCAAATCAATCCTGTTACCGGGATTTGAGCTGGAAGGGATCACTAAGAAGTTAAAGTAATGTAAATCTCAACCATTTATCTTTTTCAGTGATGAAGACATGGATGTCTCATGGAATGGTGGGGTATGCAAAATGGGCAAACTTGAGCATCTCTGTCTCCTGAGTGTTTTGGCATTCAGGTCCAAAAAGTACCTTAATGAGCACTTTTAACGTGGGCAAACATCTATGGAAGGTTTTGTTCAAGGCAAAAGAACTGGAGTTATTCCTGATCATGTGACTTGACCAGGAAAACTTATTTTAGGTTTATATTTTTAGATTCAGTGAATACAGTATTGATTTAAGGCCCAGTGCAGTCAACATTCCTGAGTTTTATATCATATTGTACAACAGCTGATGAAACTGACACTGTAAACGTGTGAACAAAATAGATCAGTGTTACTTCCTGAGAGTTTCTGGTTGAAAATGCAATATGCACAGAACATTCTAATTAGAAGCTTTGCATGGGCGGGAGTTTCGTCTTTCCATGGTGACATCATCATGAGGTGAATTGGCTAATAGACCAATAAGAAAGAGAGTTCCGAACCTCTCTGCCAATAACAGCTAGTTTTCAGGTTTCCCCTCCCCACTCAGACCACACCCAGACAGTCATAGCTAAATCCATGCTTGAGAAATCGTTTTTTTTGTTGTTACTAAAAAGCAATTTTATCTATTACAGACAGGTATTTCATTGTGACGCCATTGTAACGGGTCACTGAAAATTGTGCAGAATTGTGTACTACGTCAACCATTTTGTATGATATGTTACATCCTGCAGTTGTTTTTTCAAATATATTTGTATTACTTTTGAAATTCGTGTAATATGTTACGAATTCCAATTTGTACAATATGTTATGAATTTGTAAGCACTGAACACCCCGAACTGCATCTTTAATACTCCCACAATCTAGGTACTGTAGTGTACCGTATAATTCAATATGAATCACACACAATCTAGGTACTGTAGTGTACCGTATAATTCAATATGAATTCACACACAATCTAGGTACTGTAGTGTACCGTATAATTCATATGAATCACACACAATCTAGGTACTGTAGTGTACTGTATAATTCAATATGACACACACAATCTAGGTACTGTAGTGTACCATATAATTCAATATGAATCACACACAATCTAGGTACTGTAGTGTACTGTATAATTCATATGAATCAAGCACAATCTAGGTACTGTAGTGTACCATATAATTCAATATGAATCACACACAATCTAGGTACTGTATGTGTACTTGTTATATTCAATATGAATCAAGCACAATCTTAACCGGGAACATCTACTTGTATATTCTGAGTTTAGAACTAAAACAACTGATGATTTTATATGTTAGCGATATGTTTTCATTATTGAATTACTCTATTTCATATGTCCTGTATGTATGATGAAACCGTTGTTACACATTCTTTTTTACTTGTATCTATTGTTTACATTAGATCTCAAGTATAAGTTGAAGACATCAGCAAGAATTTTAAGAGGACTGTCATTGAGAATGTGTGTGTTGGTCACCAGCCAAGCTCCGTGATATGTCAGGAGAAGGAAGTGGATTTATGTATTCTCAGCTGAGTTTTTTTAATGCGTTCTGCTCTATTGTTGATCCAGCAAATGGCTACTCAATGACAACGACTCTCAAAATCTGTATGTAGTAGACTGTGAAAACAAGCATCTCAAAGCTGGACCACCAGACACTCCAATAATAACATTACAAAGATAAAAAGTGAGGACTTACACATTCTGAAAATATTACCACTGAACAGCAACAGGATATCTTATGTGAACAAAGGGTCTTTTTCAGATCTGGGCTCTCCACAGCTGTAATATCTTTCCTTCAACAAACTCACTTCCATCTCAGACCACACGTTTAAGGGCCTGGACAACCTCATAGTATTACAACTGGATAACAACCACATCTCAAGTATCTCATCATCATCTTTTCAGTTCCTCTTCAGCTTGAGGAAACTGTACTTAACCAGCAACCAGCTTCATTGTCTTCAGCCCATTTTAGAATGACCACATTTGCAGAAATTGTTCATTGTGAACAATAACTTGACCTCTTTTCATTCACAGGAAATATCAAATAGGTCTATAGTGCTGACAGTACTGGATGTATCCAGTAATCCTCTGGAGATCTTCAGTGTCACAGCAGATGTCCTTTCCCATCTTCATACATTAGATCGTTCCCTCTGTGGCTCTAACGGAATGGGATGTGGCGGACAGGTATTTTCTGAGGAATGTTTATGGTCTCGACTTGAGTGGCGTCCACGTGTCTTCAGGAGGGGTTAGTGTTGGTGCTCCAGAGCCTCGACTCCTAAATGAAATCTCTGGGACTGGATACAGTAGGGGGAGATGCGCTCATTAATTAATATAGCCTGCCACATACCTACAGTGAGAACACTCTGATTACAATGTAACAACTTCAGTATTGTCTCTGACAAGCTGCTGCAGTCCTGCACACAGTTGACTGACCTGGACATATCATTTATAATATGATACTGTATGCAACACATCAATTAGTCATATTGAAATGCATTGTTAATTCAGACATTTAATATGACATTTAATATATTTAATTCAATATGACATTTAATATGACATTTAATAAACTTTTAAATTGATACTCTGGACATAACACTGGCTTGTGTGAGTGACCTGACTCCAGTATATCATTAAATATTGTTGTCTGAAATGGGAACTACGTCATTTTACTGACACAGTTGCCAGCTGATGTCTCCCTGTAACTACAGTGCCTTCTGAAGTTATTCAGACCCCTTGACTTTTTACACATTTTGTTACGTTACAGCCTTATTCTACAATTTATTAAATAAATACAAATATTCAGCAATCTACACGCAATACCCCATAATGACAAAGCAAAAACAGGGTTTTAGACATTTTTGCAAATGTATTATAAATAAAAAACAGAAATACCTTATTTACATAAGTATTCAGACCCTATGCTATGAGACTCGAATTTGAGCTCAGGTGCATCCTGTTTCCATTGATCATCCTTGATGTTTCTACAACTTGATTTGAGTCCACCTGTGGTAAATTCAATTGATTGGACATGATTTGGAAAGGCACACACCTGTCTATATAAGGTCCCACAGTTGACAGTGCATGTCAGAGCAAAAACCAAGGCATGAGGTTGAAGGAATTGTCCGTAGAGCTCCGAGACAGGATTGTGTTGAGAAACAGATCTGGGGAAGGGTACCAAAAAATGTCTGCAGCATTGAAGGTCCCCAAGACCACAGTGGCGTCCATTGTTCTTAAATGGAAGAAGTTTGGAACCACCAAGACTCTTCCTAGAGCTGCCCGCCCGGCCAATCTGAGCATTCGGGGGAGAAGGGCCTTGGTCAGGGAGTGGAACAAGAACTCTATGGTCACTCTGACAGAGCAGAGCTCTAGAGTTTCTCTGTGGAGATGGGAGAACCTTCCAGAAGGACAACCATCTCTGCAGCCACTCCTCAGTAAAAGACACTTGACAGCCCAATTGGAGTTTGCCAAAAGGCATTGAATGTCAAGCATTGTGTCTGGAGGAAACCTGGCACAATCCCTACGGTGAAGCATGGTGGTGGCAGCATCATGCTGTGGGGATGTTTTTCAGCGGGAGGAACTGGGAGACTAGTCAGCATCAACGCAAAGATGAACTGAGCATAGTACAGAGATCCTTGATGAAAACCTGCTCCAGAGCACTCAGGACAGACTGGGGCGAAGGTTCACCTTCCAACAGGACAACGACCCTAAGCACACAGCCAAGACAACGCAGGAGTGGTTTCAGGACCAGTCTCTGAATGTCCTTGAGTGGCCCAGCCAGAGCCCGGACTTGAACCTGATTGAACATCTCTGGAGAGTCCTGAAAATAGCTGTGCAGCTACGCTCCCCATCCTACCTGACAAAGCTTGAGAGGATCTGCAGAGAGGAATGGGAGAGACTCCCCAAATACAGGTGTGCCAAGCTTATAGTATCATGCCCAAAAGACTCCAGGCTGTAATCGCTGCCAAAGGTGCTTCAACAAAGTACTGAGTAAAAGGTCTGAATACTTATGTAAATGTGATATTTAAGTTTTTATTTTTAATAAATGTTCAAAAATGTCTAAAAAAACAGTTTTTGCTTTGTCATTATGGTGTATTGTGTGTAGATTGATGAGAGAACATTGTTTCTCACTGTGTTCCACAGATAAACCAACCATAGAAATAATAACAGAAGCAATCTACCGGAGCAGAAAGACCGTCTGTAATCAGCAGCTGAAACCCGGAGAGCGAGTGTTGCTCCAGAGAGATCCAGGTTGGTTTAATATCTTACTATTTATTGTTGTATTCTGCACAGGGGTTCATTTCCCTAAAGTGTCGTAGCTAACAGTAGAACAGCAAAATTCTTTATTTGACAAATGTTGTTTTTCACACACCGACAATTGACTGTCACACATCGAGATGATCATTTATTTTCTTGTGTGGCTGGGTTGTTGAGGAAAACAATGTTAGATACAGGTGGGAGTTTTTTGGGGAAACTCGTCTGTATATTGATCGAGGGTCAAATAATGGAAAAAAAAGCTCTTGTTTCCAGCTTCCATCTGTTTGATGAGCAGAAGGATTTGCTGATCCTGGTGTTTTTTTGAGGAGATCCCAGACCACCAGCTCTCACCCTGCCACCAAATGAGGAAGCTGGTGAAGAGACACACCTACCTGAGCTGGCCCAGAGCTGGGGAACACACCGGAGTCTTCTGGCAGAAACTCCGGGTGGCTCTGGAGACCAGGGACTGTCCTGCTGTGGAGGACCCCATCCTCACCGGGATGGAGAGAACGTGACATAGACAACTGTCATGCTGTGTTTTACATTTATATGATATTTTATATATCACATGCTTTACATTTTAGTCATTTAGCAGATGCTCTCATACAGGGCGACTTACATGATTGAATAACATTGACCAATGCTAATATTTTATGAATCTAATGGGCTTAGTTACAATGATATCTATGAACCTTTGTTAACTCTTGGCTGTTGTATTTAGCTTTATGAGAAACAAACATATTCTTTTTGAAATAAACTATAATGAACACGAGGGGAGACAGAGCTGGTTTCATACACGAGGAGAGACAGAGAGCTGGTTTCATACACGAGGGGAGACAGAGAGCTGGTGTCATACACGAGGGGAGACAGAGAGCTGG
>NW_019944903.1:43230-57909 GCF_002910315.2 Salvelinus sp. IW2-2015
AGCTCCTAGTCCACAGCACAGCTCCAAACCATATTAGGTTTACAATCACATTTACATCAATAGATAATGATAGCTCCTAGTCCACAGCACAGCTCCAACCATATAGGTTACAATCACATTTACATCAATAGTAATGATAGCTCCTAGTCCACAGCACAGCTCCAAACCATATGGGTTTACAATCACCTTTACATCAATAGTACTATACCAATTGGAGGGTTTAAATCACCCTTACAGTGCAATAGTACTTATACCAATTGGAGGGTTTAAATCACCCTTACATTAATAGTACAGTACTATACCAATTGGAGGGTTTAAATCACCCTTACATTAATAGTACTATACCAATTGGAGGGTTTAAATCACCCTTACATTAATAGTACTATATTAGCTACTGTAATATTACAGTTACCACACATGTTTAATTATCAATTTGTCAGCTCAATTTAGCTAATAGTCTTCTTTCTCTTCAAATGTTTTTGTTCCTATGTTTTACTTGTATTATACACTGAACAAAAATATAAACTCAACATGTACATATTGTTCCCATGTTTCATTAGATAAATGAAATATCCTAGAAATGTTTGTCACGCACAAATAGCTCATTTCTCTCAAATTTGTTTGCATCCCTGTTAGTGAGCATTTCTCCTTTGACAAGATAATCCATCCACTTGACAGGTGTGGCATATCAAGAATAAATATATAAATATTATGATCATTACACAGGTGCACCTTGTGCTGGGGTCAATTAAAGGCCACTCTAAAATGTCCCGTTTTCTTCACACAACACAGATGTCTCAAGTTTGTGCAGTTGGCATGCTGACTGCAGGAATGTTCACCAGAGCTGTTGCCAGATAATTTTATGTTAATTTCTCTACCATAAGCCACCTCCAACTTTGATTTAGAGAATTTTTCAGTACGTCCAACCAGCCTCACAACCTCAGATCACGTGCATGGCATCGTGTGGGCGAGCGATTTGCTGATGTTATGAACATAGTGCCCCATGGTGGAGGAGGGGTTATAGTATGGGCAGGCATAAGCTACGGACAACAAACACAGTTGCATTTTATCGATGGCAATTTGAATGCACAGAGATACCTTGATGATACTGATGCTCTTGATGGACGTGTACGACAGCGTGTTCCAGTCCCCGCCAATATCCAGCAACTTCGCACAGCCATTGAAGAGGAGTGGGACAACATTCCGACTGGTTTTCTGGAACACGCCCCTACCTTTTTTTTTAAAGGTATCTGTGACCAACAGATGCATATCTGTATTCCCAATCATGTGAAATCCATAGATTAGAGTCTAATGATTTTATTTCAATTGTCTGATTTCCTCATATGAACTGTAACTCAGTAAAATCTTTGAAATTGTAGCTTGTTGCGTTTATATTTTCATTCAGTGTAGATGGAACATGTTCAACTATAGAAGGTATTCATACGAGACTTTGAAAGGGGGAATAGCATTTTTGTTATTATACAAAATGTTATTCTATGGACAAAGCATCCAGACGAAGTTGTCCAATCATTTTGAGCTTTGTTGCACATTGTCCTCAATACAGTAGATTAGTACCATTAAATCCTTATATTGTTCATGAAGGTTAAACAGAAGAAGGAACTTCAAGTCTAATCAATGAATAACCATGTTAACATCTCTAATTCTACATTAACCCTTTCATCTCTGTAACTAATGACTGTACCCCAATAAACACCTCTACATTAACCCTTTCATCTCTGTAAACTAGATGACTGTATCCCCATAACACCTCAACATTAACCCTTTCATCTCTGCTAACTAATGACTGTATCCCCAATAAACACCTCTACATTAACCCTTTCATCTCTGTAACTAATGACTGTATCCCCAATAAACACCTCTACATTAACCTTTTCCATCTCTGTAACTAATGACTGTATCCCCAATAAACCCCTACATTAACCCTTTCATCTCTGTAACAATGACGTATCCCAATAAACACCTCTACATTAACCCTTTCATCTCTGTAACTAATGACTGTACCCAAAAACACCTCTACATTAACCCTTTCATCTCTTGTAACTAATGACTGTATCCCAATAAACACTTCTACATTAACCCTTTCATCTCTGTAACTAATGACTGTATCCCCAATAAACACCCCTACATTAACCCTTTCATCTCTGTAACTAATGACTGTATCCCCAATAAACACCCTACATTAACCCTTTCATCTCTGTAACTAATGACTGTATACCCAATAAACACCTCTACATTAACCTTTCATCTCTGTAACTAATGACTGTATCCCCAATAAACACCTCTACATTAACCCTTTCATCTCTGTAACTAATGACTGTATCCCCAATAAACTCCTCTACATTAACCCTTTCATCTCTGTAACTAATGACTGTATCCCCAATAAACACCCCTACATTAACCTTCATCTCTTGTAACTAATGACTGTATCCCCAATAAACACCTCTACAATAACCCTTTCATCTCTGTAACAATGACTGTATCCCCAATAAACACCTCTACATTAACCCTTTCATCTCTGTAACTAATGACTGTATCCCCAATAAACACCTCTACATTAACCCTTTCATCTCTGTAACTAATGACTGTATCCCCAAATAAACACCTCTACATTAACCCTTTTCATCTCTGTAACTAATGACTGTATCCCCTACATTAACCCTTTCATCTCTGTAACTAATGACTGTATCCCAATAAACACCTCTACATTAACCCTTTCATTTCTGTAACTAATGACTGTATCCCCAATAAACACCTCTACATTAACCCTTTCATCTCTGTAACTAATGACTGTATCCCAATAAACACCCTACATTAACCCTTTCATCCTGTAACTAAGACTGTATCCCCTACATTAACCCTTTCATTTCTGTAACTAATGACTGTATCCCCAATAAACACCTCTACATTAACCCTTTCATCTCTGTAACTAATGACTGTATCCCAATAAACACCTCTACATTAACCCTTTCATCTCTGTAACTAATGACTGTATCCCCAATAAACACCCCTACATTAACCCTTTCATCTCTGTAACTATGACTGTATCCCCAATAAACACCTCTACATTAACCCTTTCATCTCAGTAACTAATGACTGTATCCCCAATAAAAACCTCTACATTAAACCCTTTCATCTCTGTAACTAATGACTGTACCCAATAAACACCTCTACATAACCCTTTATCTCTGTAACTAATGACTGTACCCCAATAAACACCTCTACATTAACCCTTTCATCTCTGTAACTAATGACTGTATCCCAATAAACACCTCTACATTAACCCTTTCATCTCTGTAACTAATGACTGTATCCTAATAAACACCTCTACATTAACCCTTTCATCTCTGTAACAATGACTGTATCACCAATAAAACACCTCTACATTAACCCTTTCATCTCTGTAACTAATGACTGTATCCCCAATAAAATACCTCTACATTAACCCTTTCATCTCTGTAACTAATGACTGTATCCCCAATAAACACCCCTACATTAACCCTTTTCATCTCTGTAACTAATGACTGTATCCCCAATAAACACCTCTACATTAACCCTCTTCATCTCTGTAACTAATGACTGTATCCTAATAAACACCTCACATTAACCCTTTATCTCTGTAACTAATGACTGTATCACCAATAAACACCTCTACATTAACCCTTTCATCTCTGTAACTAATGACTGTATCCCCAATAAATACCTCTACATTAACCCTTTCATCTCTGTAACTAATGACTGTATCCCCAATAAACACCCCTACATTAACCCTTTCATCTCTGTAAACTAATGACTGTATCCCCAATAAATACCTCTACATTAACCCTTTCATCTCTGTTTACTAATGACTGTATCCCCAATAAATACCTCTACATTAACCCTTTCATCTCTGTAACTAATGACTGTATCCCAATAAACACCCCTACAATAACCCTTTCATCTCTGTAACTAATGACTGTATCCTAATAAAACACCTCTACATTAACCCTTTCATCTCTGTAACTAATGACTGTATCCCAATAAACACCCCTACAATAACCCTTTCATCTCTGTAACTAATGACTGTATCCTAAAAACACCTCTACATTAACCCTTTCATCTCTGTAACTAATGACTGTATCACCAATAAACACCTCTACATTAACCCTTTCATCTCTGTAACTAATGACTGTATCCCAATAAACACCCCTATATTAACCCTTTCATCTCTGTAACTAATGACTGTATCCACCTACATTAACCCTTTCACTCTGTAACTAATGACTGTATCCTAATAAACACCTCTACATTAACCCTTTCATCTCTGTAACTAATGACTGTATCCAAATAAACACCTCTACATTAACCCTTTCATCTCTGTAACTAATGACTGTATCCCCAATAAACACCTCTACATTAACCCTTTCATCTCTGTAACTAATGACTGTATCCCCAATAAACACCCCTACATTAACCCTTTCATCTCTGTAACTAATGACTGTATCCCCAATAAACACCCCTACATTAACCCTTTCATCTCTGTAACTAATGACTGTATCCCCAATAAACACCTCTACATTAACCCTTTCACTCTGTAACTAATGACTGTATCCCCAATAAACACCTCTACAAACCTTTCATCTCTGTAACTAATGACTGTATCCCCAATAAACACCCCTACATTAACCCTTTCATCTCTGTAACTAATGACTGTATCCCCAATAAACACCTCTACATTAACCCTTCATCTCTGTAACTAATGACTGTATCCCCAATAAACACCTCTACATTAACCTTTTCATCTCTGTAACTAATGACTGTATCCCCAATAAACACCCCTACATTAACCCTTTCATCTCTGTAACTAATGACTGTATCCCCAATAAACACCTCTACATTAACCCTTTCATCTCTGTAACTAATGACTGTATCCCAATAAACACCTCTACATTAACCCTTTCATCTCTGTAACTAATGACTGTATCCCCAATAAACACCCCTACATTAACCCTTTCATCTCTGTAACTAATGACTGTATCCCCAATAAACACCTCTACATTAACCCTTTCATCTCTGTAACTAAACTGTATCCCAATAAACACCCCTACATTAACCCTTTCATCTCTGTAACTAATGACTGTATCCCCAATAAACACCCCTACATTAACCCTTTCATCTCTGTAACTAATGACTGTATCCCCAATAAACACCTCTACATTAACCCTTTCATCTTCTGTAACTAATGACTGTATCCCCAATAAACACCTCTACATTAACCCTTTCATTTCTGTAACTAATGACTGTATCCCAATAAACACCCCTACAAACCCTTTCATCTCTGTAACTAATGACTGTACCCCAATAAACACCCCTACATTAACCCTTTCATCTCTGTAACTAATGACTGTTACCCCAATAAACACCCCTACATTAACCCTTTCATCTCTGTAACTAATGACTGTATCCCAATAAACACCCCTACATTAACCCTTTCATCTCTGTAACTAATGACTGTATCCAATAAACACCCCTACATTAACCCTTTCATCTCTGTAACTAATGACTGTATCCCAATAAACACCCCTACATTAACCCTTTCATCTCTGTAACTAATGACTGATCCCAATAAACACCTTTACATTAACCCTTCCATCTCTGTAACTAATGACTGTATCCCCAATAAACACCCCTATATATATATATCCCCTTACTTATTTAAAAAAATGCAAGAACTGAGGCACTTTGATCAGTCACGTTCCTGAAGCCCAAGAAACAAACAATTAGCTTCCTGCTACATATGAAATTAAAAAGGTTTATGAATGACTTTGGAGGGTTACTGTTATTACATTTAAAAAAATGTACATCGATGATAGGCACATGGGCTCCCAGAGCTCGGCCCCCCCCCCCCCCGGACTTGCTGGGGAGTTCGGTACGTCAATTAGATTTGTTATTGTAGAGTTGAATACAGCTGCATTCTGCTGTTGGACCACCAGGGGGTAGTGTTGTATAACAAGTGAAACAGATGAAAAGTGTTACAGTTTTTTCCCAGTTGTTTACACACTAAAATTGGAACTTGAAACGCGATCACCGAAACCTGAATCTCATGTACTAAATCCCTAGACCAAGTCTGCAAAAATGCAAGCACAATTCCTGCTTTATACTCAGTTTTCAACTCTATATCACACTTTTTGCAAAACACTTCACACAGTTCTCTACATTAGGCACAACATTCAAAATCACAGCGCCAAGCTCTATACACCAATTGGCAACACCCACTCCTCACAGGTGTAAACACTAGCTGCTGAATTGTTCACTTAGAAATCAGAGCTTTAGCACTATAAAAGGCCCCAGATGAGCTCTCCTGTTTTGGAGGAAAATGGAGGTCAATGATGAAGCAAGAGCTAGAGGTGAAGGAGTGAGAGGAAGAGGAGGACGAGGAAGGACAGTTGTCTCAGATGAGATCAGGGCCATATTGGTTGACCATGTGCTCAACCATGGATTGAGTATGAGGGAGGCTGGGTAGAGAGTTCAGCCCAACCTGAGCCGCTGCACGGTTACGTCTCCGTACATTCAGAAATGACAACTGGTAAGTTACCTACCATCTACACTATGCTCTTTATGTATGTATACTGTAGTATACTGCAGTCCAACATATCAGTAGGCCTATGTTACTCAGTGGTTGTTGGCCAATGTTATAGTAATGTCATTTCATATTGAAAGAAAATTCATTATTTTAGCTTACTGTAACCAATCATACCATATTTGTGGATCTTCTGCAGAACTGAGAGACGGTCAGGCCATGGTGGAAGACAACGGCTGTTCACACCAGAACAGGAGACCGCTATTGTGAACATGGTGGTGGTCAACAATACCATTAAACTATGAGAAATCCAGAACCACATAACTGCAGACAACACAATATTCAGTAACATTCACCAGGTGGGCTTGTCTACGTTGGACCGTGTCTTACAGCACAACCAAATCCGGATGAAACAGGTCTACAGGGTGCCATTTGAGTGAATCTCAGAGAGGGATAAAGAATAGCACTATGAATATGTGCAAATAAGTACTATACTGTGAATTTACTATCATATCAGTACTGTATAGACACATTACAGGACTGTGATCCAGTGTATTGTGCCTCACCGTATTGACTGTTCTGGGTCTATGTCATATTGTCTTGTTGTCTGTTTCAGAGTCTTGGAGCTGGATGCTGCTGCAATTCAGTACATTTAGATTTATATTGATGAGGCTGGCTTCAACCCAGCCAGAAGACGGGGACGGGGACGGAACATTATTGGTCACCCTGCCATTGTGAATGTCCCTTTATTGTTCTATACCTCCCACCATATTCCCCATATCCTAAAACCAATCTAATATTTTTTTCCGGCATGACGATGGAATGTGTATGACCGCCATCCCCTCGCACTCATGTCTCTTCTCCGGGCAATGGAGGATGCATGTGGTGAAGATGATGTGGGGGCTTTTGGAGGCTGGATCCATCACTCCAGAATATTCTTTCCCTGCTGTTTAGCCAGGGAGAACATGGCTTGTGATGTAGATGAGGTGCTGTGGCCAGACCAGAATAGGAGGCAGGATGCAACCTAATGTCTTTTCTTTTTTTTTGCATTTGGTTTTGTCTTTTTGTGTTTAGAGTTTTAAAAGAATGAGCCTCTTTCATTTTTTTAATTTTTGTACAGAAAACCATTTATCTCACTGAATGTTTTTCCTGGTTTTCTCCTGTTGGATTTGGAAAGTGTCACATACTAAACACAGGTGTTCAAAAATACTGCATTTTGGAAATAAATGACAATGTTTTTGTTACTGTATTGCATTTGTGTGTGTTTATTTATGTATATTTGAGAAGGTATACATTACTGTAACAATCTTTTATAACCGGCTACAGTGTAACATTGAAATTTCAAAAGGCATAAACCTACTAATGGATCTTCATTGTAGTGTTGATCACATCAGTGTTGTTGGTTGGTAGACAGATCTATTCATAGTGTTGAGCACATCAGTGTGTTGGTTGACAGATCTAGTCATATGATGTGTGTCATTTTGATGCAAAAAAAACAACATTTTGGAGATAAAACAGTTTTGAATGCAGTGTTTGCTTTTGCGAGAGATTTGTAGAGTTTTGTGTTTTGGGAAAATGGCCCAAAGCAGAGGTGTGTAAACAATTGTGGAAAACTGTAATTGTCAAATCTTGTATTTGTCACATACTTGGTAAACAACAGGCGTAGACATACAGTGAAATACTTACTTACAGGCCCTTCCCAACAATACAGAGAGAAAGAGAAATAAAAACACAAGGAACAAATTCACAATGAGTAACGATAGTTTGGTTAAATACACAGGGTACCAGTCCATGTGCAGGAGGGGAGGGAGGGGTTGAGTATGGGATACTAATGCAGTAGTGTAGTTGTCTCTCTCTCTCTCTCTCTGCCCGTATTCATCTCTCTTTTCACCATCCATTCAGACCTCCATGGGAGAGGCGGGTCATGCCTAAAACCTATGCCCAGGAGAGTGCCTCCTGCCTGGGACCGGTTCACTCAGCCTCCCCTGAGAGAGAAATACTGACCCTGTTTAGATGTTCTTTTACCACAAACGTTTTGAAAATAACATCTTTCAGAGGAAAGAATTTAACCTATCCTTTGCCCCTGTCGCTCGCTCGCTCGCTCGCTCTCTCTCTCTCTCTCTCCCTCTCCCTCGCTCCCTCCCTCTCTCTCTCTCTCTCTCTCACCTTCTCCCTCTCCCTCGCTCCCTCTCTCTCCTGTCTCTTATACACATCTAGATGTGTATAAGAGACAGCCCTCGCTCCCTCCCTCTCCCTCTCCCTCTCCCTCTCCCTCTCCCTCGCTCCCTCCCTCTCTCTCTCTCTCTCCCTCTCCCTCGCTCCCTCCCTCTCTCTCTCCCTCTCCCTCTCCCTCGCTCCCTCCCTCTCTCTCTCTCTCTCCCTCTCTCTCTCCCTCTCTGAGGGTTTGAAAACATCACAGCACATTTACATTTACATTACATTTAAGTCATTTAGCAGACGCTCTTATCCAGAGCGACTTACAAATTGGCACCATGTATAGGTAATGTAACATGTTTTATGTCAGTGTTTTAGTGTGTTTGGACAGCCGACTAACTATTGCTGGTGACTCCTGTGGGCTTTCCGCTAGCACAGACACATGCTAACCAAGACCTCAAATTAGCACTCGCACGGCGCAGAGAGAGCAGAGAGAGCCTCCATTACAATCTAATTGCTGCCTGTGAGCTGCGAAGACACATATTTGCGGTGATCTAAATTAGCACAATTAACCAACGTTAATTGTTGTTGATGTTGTTGATGATGGATTGTTTAGTGTTCTGTGGAGAAAATAAGTCATTGGGCTCGTCACACTAATTATCAATGGCCTTTTCTGTAGAATAGAAAACTCTGAAATAGTGTTAAGAAAATCAATGTGTTTGCTCGAACATTTTACACAGACATTTTGTGACAAACACAACACCATACCTCCTTACTTACCAACTTGAGGTTTTTCTCACCACTTGATAGGACCGGAGAAAACACAAGGCCCTTTCATAACTACAGCCCAAAAGCTTTTCCTGGTCCGATGAGCAGGAAAAACACACAGCACTACAGTAATCATGGCTCAAGTATTCACTGTCCATTGATTTAAAAGAGGGAAACTCAGACCATGGTATTCAACCAAACTCATTATCCCTCATGTCTGATATGAGGGTAAGGTTGTGCTCCAGGGATGTTTCCTTTTAAAGAAATGTCTCTTACGTTAAACATTTCTAGTCCCTTTCATTTTCCCCATTTCTCAAGACCTTCATAACACATCAGTCAACAGTGTTAATTGTTGCATATTTAAAACACGTCTCCAGCTACCCACAACTCTTTAAACACACACACACACACACACACACACACACACACACACACAGTCACCACACACACACACACAACACACACACACCAACACACACCCACACACACAGCACCACACACACAAACCACAGAGCAACACCAACAACACAACCACACACACACCCACACACACATATACACACACACAACCACACACACATACACACACACACACCCAACACACACACACAGGATTCACACACAACACACAGACCTTCTCTGCACAACTCTTTAAAAAGCCATGCGTTTGTGGAATACTCGCCATTTAGGGAAATAGATCTTATACTAATAAAACAGATCTTGAACATTTGTGTCTGTTGCATGGATTATGACCGTCTCCATGGTCACCCAGGGTGAACTCTCTCTCTCTCTCTCTCTCTTCGTCTCTCTCTCTCATCTTCTCTCTCACTCTCTCTCTCTCTCTTCTTCTCTCTCTCTCATCTCTCTCTCTCTCTCTCGTCTCTGTCTCTGTCTCTTCTGTCTCTCTGTCTCTCTCTCTCTGTTCTCTGTCTCTCTGGTCTCTCTCTCTCTCGTTTCTCCTCTGTTTCTCTCTCTCTCTCTTTCTATCGCTCTCTCACGCTCTCTCTCTCGCTCTGTGTGTCTCTCTCTCTCTCTCTCTCTCCCTTGATTTCTCTCTATTCTACCATTTATCTAGCTACCTATACCCCAGTCATTGATTTATAATGACAATCCACATTTCAGTACTTAGTCTATTTGGTATTTCATCCTTTGGAAACATGTATGCCACAATGTGTTCTGTTTATGAATCCTTATGAAGTATTGTAGTATACTAGCGATTGTCTTGGTTTATAATTAATCCAACCCAGAAAAATGTTGAAGCTGACGTTATAGCTGACGAGCTGAGAAGCAGGAACCTTCCTCGCGGCCAGACGCGTGATCATAAAAACACTGGCAATTAAAAATAGGAACAAAGTTACGTTTTGTCAGAGAGCTTTTTTGTTTCGTTAATTCCCTGTCGTCGACAACACTGCACCAGCTCTGTTAGCCCGGAAGAGATTACATTTCAACTTCTAATTAAGGGAGCTCATTTGTATAAAGCTTTATCAATCATAATACACACTAATGTGAACTTACATTTTGCTGTGTACACAGTTAACGTGTCCTACATTTGTCCATAAACATTATGGTTGAAGATAAATAAGTTATTTTGACCTACTTATAATGCATCTTCCAATTTCTTTACCCCCAATGATATGTTTCTCATACATTGTTGAGTCGAACGCAATTATGGTTTAGTATAAATGACACATTGCTCTACCCGCATGACATACGCAATCAGAACGTAATTCAAAACACTACAGTACTTTCTGTCTAACAGCTTGCGGTTCAGATTTGATGTAAATGTTATTGAGGGTTTTAGTACGGGACGAGATATTTTGAGCAGAATGGTTGTGTTTATTTGACCAACGGAGCAGATACTGGATCACTTCCATGGAACTCCCACACATACTACTGGGATGGATTGGGGATACTCTGTAATCCACTCCAAGCCCTCTGTAGGAAACTTCTAGAACATATAGAACTAGGATGATAACTTCTAGAACAACAAGTCTTGTATATAGAATTAGGACGATAACTTCTAGAACAACAAGTATTGTATATAGAACTAGGATGATAACTTCTAGAACAACAAGTATTGTATATAGAACTAGGATGATAACATCTAGAACAACAAGTCTTGTATATAGAACTAGGATGATAACTTCTAGAACAACACCTGTTCTATAAACCTGCTCCCTCTACACCTCCTCTACCTAGTGTTCTATAAACCTGCTCCCTCTACACCTCCAATTCCTAGTGTTACCTATAAACCTGCTCCCTCTAATACCTCCTCTAAACTAGTGTCTATAGAACCTAGTCGCCTCTACAAACGCTCTCTACCTAGTGTTCCTATAAACCTGCGCCCGTCTACACCTCCTCTACCTAGTGATTCTTATAAACCTGGCTCCCTCTACACCTCTGCTGACTAGTAGTTATCTATAAACCTGACTCCCTCCTACACGCTCCATGCTTACCTATGTTCTATAAACCTGCTCCCTCTACACCTCCATTACCTAAGTGTTATCTATAAGAAACGCTGCCTCCCATCTACACCTCCTCTACCTAGTGTATCTATAAACCTGCTCCTTACACCTCCATTAACCATAAGTGTTTCTGATAAACTGACTTCCCTCTACATCTCCTCTAAGCTAGTGTTCTATAAAACCTGCTCCCTTACACCTCCTCTACTTAGTGTTCTAAATACAACATGCTCCCTCTAACCTCCTCTACCTAGGTGATTCTATAAACTGCTCCCTCTACACCTCCATGTACCTAGTGTTCTAATAAACCTGCTCCCTGCGTACACCATCCTCATAACTAGTGTTCTAATAAACGCTAGTCGCCTCTAGCACCTCCTCTACCTAGTGTTCTAAAAAACTGCTGCGCCTCTACACCATCTATACCTAGTGTTCTAAAACTGACTCCTCTACACCTCCTCTACCTAAAGTGGTTCTATAAAACGCTGCTCCTCTCCACCCTCCTTCCTTAGCCTAGTGGTTCTAATAAACCTGCTCCCTCTAACACCCTCCTCTAACCTAGTGTTCTATAAACCTGCTCACCTCACACCTCCATTACCTAGTTGTTCTATAAACCTGCTCCCTCTACACCTCCTCGTCTACGCTAGTGTTTCTATAAACTGCTCCCTTTAACACTCCATTAACCCTAGTGGTTCTAATAAACCTTGCTGCCTCTACATCTCCCTACTAGTGTTTCTATAAAACCTGCTCCCCTACCTACACCTCCTCTAACTAGTGTTCGATAAACCTGCTCCCTCCTACACCTCCCTCTACTCTAGTGTGCTATAAACCTGCTCGCCTCTACACCTCCTCTACTGTAGTGTTCTATAAACCTGCTTCACAACCTCCTCTACCTCGTGTTCCTATAAAACCTGCTCCCTCTACACCGTCCTCTACCTAAGTGGTTCATAAACCTGCTTCCTCTGAACACCTGCCTCTATGCCTAGGTGTTCTATAGAACCTTGCTGCCCTCTAACACCTCCATTACCGTAGTGTCTATAAACCTGCTCACCATCTAAAGCACCTCCTCTACTATGTGTTCTAATACTGCTGCCCTCTACACCTGCCATTACCTAGTGTTTCTATAAACCTGCTCCCCTCTACATCTCCTCTACCTAGTGGTTCTAATAAACCTGGCTCCGTCATACAGCTCCCTACTAGTGTTCTATAAACCTGCTGCCCTCTACACCTCCTGCTACCTAGTGTTTAATAAACCTTCTGTTTGCCTTTTCCCCCCCTACAAAAACTCCATTACTAGTGTCTATAAAACCTGCATCCTTCTACACCTGCCCATTACCCTATGTGTTTATAACCTGCTCCCTCTAGCACCTCCATCTACCTAGTGTTCTAGATAAACCTGCTCCTATACAAACCTCTCTAACTTAGATGTTCTATAACCTGCTGCCCTCTACACCATCCTCTAGCCATAGTGGTTCTATAAAGCCTGCTCCCTACACCTCCTCTAACCATAGTGTCTATAAACCTGCGTCCGATCTACCACGCTGCCTCTACCTAGTGTTCTCTAACCCTGCCCCTCTACACGCTCCTCTACCGAGTGTTCTATAAACCTGATCCCCTCTACACAGCCTCCTCTACCGTAAGTGGTTCTATAAACCTGCTCCCTCTACACCCGTTCTCTACCACTGTGTTCAATAAACCTGCTCGCCTCTACACGCCTCATACTTAGTGTTATCATAAACCTGCCTCACTCTACAAGCACTGTCCCTCTAACGACTAGTGGTTCTATAAACCTGGCTGCCCATCTAACAGCCTCATCTACCTAGTGTTCTATAAACATGTCCCATCTACACCTCCTCTAGCCTAGTGGTTCTATAACCTGCTCCCGTCTTACACCTCCTGCTACCTAGTGTTCTATAAACACCTGCTCCCTCTAACAACCTCCTCTAACCTAGTGTTCCTATAAACCTGCTCCCTGCTACACGTCCTCTACCTAGTGTTGCTATAAACTGCTCCCTCTGACACCCTCCATTACCTAGGTTCTACTTAACCGCTCCTCTACACCTCGCTCTACCTAGTGTTCTATAAACCTGCTTCCCGTCTAACCTGCCATCACCTTAGTGTTAGAATAACCTGCTCCCTCTACACGCTCCTCTACCATAGTGTTCTATAAACTGCTGCTTCCCTCTAACACCTCCTCTAGCCTAGGTGTTCATATATATAACCTGCTACCCTCTACACCCAGTCCATTACCTAGTGTGTTCTCCATAAACCTGCTCCGTCTACACCTCCTCTACCGTAGTGTTCTATAAACCGTGCTCCTTAGCACCTCCATTACCCCTAGTGTTGCTATAAAACCTGCTCCCTCTACAATCTCCCTCTCCTAGTGTATCTAATAACACTGCTGCCCTCTCTACACCTCCTCTACCTAGTGTTCGCTAATAAACGCTGCTCCTCTAACAAAAAACCTCCTCCTAACCGGTAGGGTTCTATAAACCTGCTCGCCTCTAAACACAGAACCTCCCTACTTAGTGTTCTATAACCTGCCGTCCCTCTAACACATCCTCTACCTAGTGTTTTGCTAATAAACCTGCTCCACCTCTAATACATACACACCTCCTGTCTACCTAGTGTTCTATAAACTGCTACCCTCTACAAAACCTCTACTAGTGTTCTAATAAACCTGCTCCCCGCGTCTAAACAACGCTCATGTCCTAGTGGTTA
>NW_019944904.1:0-6108 GCF_002910315.2 Salvelinus sp. IW2-2015
ACACACACACACACAGAGCTAACACTATAGTGACTGAGGTAGCTCTCTATACACATCAACAGAATGTAAAGGTGCAGATGGCAGGAGAAATACAGACAAACAGATACCAGCATTATAGCATGAATTACACTGTTTAATCAACTACACAATTCAACATAGAATCATATTGATATTTTAAGATTGTAAATTACATCCTATCTTATTTTAAACACTACATGCGTGAAATTAAATTAGGGTTTTGTCCAATAAGCACTTTAACACCAACTCATATTTGCTGGAAAATCTCAACCAAAGCAAGCCTCTGTATTTAGTTGGCAACAATTTCATTGACTTCATTACAATAGCACTTAATGAATATTGATTAGTCATTTAAATCACATCCTAAAGAGAAAGAGAGAGAACAAGTGTATGTGTGTGTGTGTGTGTGTGAGAGAGCGCGAGAGAGAGTTTATAGCCTGGTGTAGTCAGAAGGTACAGTATATTTCCTCCCAGTAGATATGTATTGAGTTAGTCTCGTCCATGGAGTGCTTTAACATTGACTGTGATAATTAAATATATCTGCTCCAAATGGCAGCATTCCAACCATCAAGACTACCAATATCAGCAACACAAACATCCTCAAATCAATCAACCCATAATTACACTGAATTATACACTGACAAGGGAAATGAATCTTATGGCAAAATATTTGATAAATTCACACATAAACATGTTTCAATTACAAATCATTATCACCACAAAGAGACATACAGTTGAAGTCGGAAGTTAACATACACCTTAGCCAAATACATTTACACCCAGTTTCTCACAATTCCTGACATTTAATTCAAGTAAAGATTCCCTGTCTTAGGTCAGTTAGGATCACCACTTTATTTTAAGAATGTGAAATGTCAGAATAATAGTAGAGAGAATTATTTATTTCAGCTTTAATTTCTTTCATCACATTCCCAGTGGGTCAGAAGTTTACATACACTCAATTAGTATTTGGTAGCATTGCCTTTAAATTGTTTAACTTGGGTCAAACAGATGGGGTAGCCTTCCACAAGCTTCTCACAATAAGTTGGGTGAATTTTGGCCCATTCCTCCTGACAGAGCTGGTGTAACTGAGTCAGGTTTCTAGGCCTCCTTGCTCGCACACGCTTTTTCAGTTCTGCCCACAAATTTTCTATGGGATTGAGGTCAGGGCTTTGTGATGGCCACTCCAATACCTTGACTTTGTTGTCCTTAAGCCATTTCGCCACAACTTTGGAAGTATTCTTAGGGTCATTGTCCATTTTGAAGACCCATTTGCGACCAAGCTTTAACTTCCTGAATGATGTCTTGAGATGTTGCTTCAATATATCCACCAAATTTTCCTGCCTCCATGATGCCATCTATTTTGTGAAGTGCACCAGTCCCTCCTGCAGCAAAGCACACCCACAACATGATGCTGCCACCCCCGTGCTTCACGGTTGGGATTGTGTTCTTCAGCTTGCAAGCCTCCCCCTTTTCCCTCCAAACATATCGATAGTCATTATGACCAAACAGTTCTATTTTTGTTTCATCAGACCAGAGGACATTTTTTCAAAAAGTACGATCTTTGTCTCCATGTGCAGTTGCAACCTGTAGTCTGGCTTTTTTATGGCGGTTTTGGAGCAGTGGCTTCTTACTTGCTGAGCAGCCTTTCAGGTCATGTCGATATAGGAATCGTTTTACTGTGGATATAGATACTTTTGTACCAGTTTCCTCCAGCATCGTCACTAGGTTCTTTGCTGTTGTTCTGGGATTGATTTGCACTTTTCGCACCAAAGTACGTTCATCTCTAGGAGACAGAACGCGTCTCCTTCCTGAGCGGTATGACGGCTCCGTGGTCCCATGGTGTTCATACTTGTGTACTATTGTTTGTACAGATGAACGTGGTACCTTCAGGCATTTAGAAATTGCTCGCAAGGATGAACCAGACTTGTAGAGGTCTACAATTTATTTTCTGATTTTCCCATGATTTAAAAAAAGAGGCATAGTTTGAAGGTAGGCCTTTAAATACATCCACATGTACACCTCTAATTGACTCAAATGATGTCAGTTAGCCTATCAGAAGCTTCTAAAGCCATGACATAATTTTCTGGAATTTTCCAAGCTGTTTAAAAGCACAGTCAACTTAGTGTTTGTAAACTTCTGACCTACTGGAATTGTGATACAGTGAATTATAAGTGAAATTAACTGTCTGTGAACAATTGTTGGAAAAATTACTTGTGTCATGCACAAAGTAGATGTCATAACCGACTTGCCAAAACTAGAGTTTGTTAACAAAAAAATTGTGGAGTGGTTGAAAAACGAGTTGTAATGACTCCAACCTAAGTGTATGTAGACTTCCGACTTCAACTGTATGTGTAGGGATGGAGGGAGAGGTAGAGAGAGAAGAGAGGTAGAGAGGAGAGGGAGAGGGCGAGGAAGGAGATAGGTCTATGGGCGAGCCATCGAGGCCGTAGACGCCAAGACTCCCATCTCACCTTACACCCATTTAGGGCTCTTTTAGTATTATGGTGAAAAAGATGAGGGATCTATCTAGCCCATGCGAATTTGAAGGTCTTTTTTTTATTGAACAGCTGTATCGTTCTATCTGGATGGATGAGACTCTCTCTTACAGATGTCACGCCAGCCTGGGTTAAACAACCGATCCTCAACTCATCATCTAGTATCAGGGTGTGGTACAACCAGAGCACTCAACACTCATCCGGGTAGGGTCATATGTGTACTTAACCATCCTGCAATCACTCTACAATCTAGTCATGTAGGTACAAACCATCCTCAAGACCTTCTCATCTAGTCAATGTGTGGTAACAAGACCAGCTCAGACTCTCATCTTAGTCATGTGGTACTAACCATAAGCCGTCAACTCTCATCTAGTGCATGTGGTACAAACCATACCCTCAACTTCTCATCTCGTCATGTGGGTAACAACCATCCTCTCACTCTCATCATAGTCAATGTGGTACAACGCATACCTCAGATACTCTCATTCTAGTCATACGTGGTACAATTCCATGCAGACTCAACCTCTCATCATAAGTACAATGTGGGTACAACCTATCCTCGGCTCAAACTTCATTGTTCGTGGAGTCCTGTACGGTACAACCATCCTCAAACTGCTTATACTAAGTCAACTGCTCGGTAGTAACACTTACCCCTAGCATCTTCTCTAACTCGCTTTTCTGCATCATCTCTCTTGTCCTCTTTCTCTTTGGGTCCGGGTATCTTTTTTTATCCTTTTTTTGTATCTCCTCTCTCAATACCTATGCTCTCTCCACTTTCTGCATCTCTCTCTCTCTACACTCTCTCCTCTCCCTCTCTATGCTATCATCCTCTCCCTACGTCTCTCTCGCTCCATTCTCTCTCCAGTCTCTCTCCGGCTCCTCTTCTCACTCCCTCTCCTCTACATCCACCTCCTTCTAGTATCTCTCTTCTCTTCTTTCTCATCTCTCCTCTCCTCTTCATTCTCTTCTTCACCTTCTCTTGCATCTCTATCTTCGTCACCAATATCTCTTTACCACTTTCTGTTACATCTTTCTCCTCAATCTCATATCTCTTCTACCCTTTTCATGTAATCTTTCTCTCTCTCTAACCATATCTACTCTCTCTTTCTGCATCTCTCTAATCCATCTCTCTCCCTTGGCTTTTTCTCTTAGGTCTCTCCTATTTCTCTCCCTTTTCTTTTCAATCTTTCTGCTACCATCTCTCACCCATATCATCTCTCCTTTCTGCACTGTCTTCTCATCTCTACTTCTCTCATCGATCACAGAGAGGCTTGGGGCAACTAATTGGTGGAGGACTAGGACTCGTGGCAATGCCCTGAGCGAGAATAAGTGGAATGCATTTATATCCTCCGTTATACAAGCCCTATGTAATTATCGATCCGATCCTCCCCTCAGAAAATCGTCCACTGTCTCTAACCAATATCTTAACACCCTTAATCTTCATCTCTTTTCTCTCCACTATATCTCCCTAAATCTCTTCAACATTTCATCCATTCTGTCTCTCTCATAATCGTCTCGTCTCCAGCTTATCTCTGGACGAGAGAGAAGAGAGAGAAGAGTAGAGAGGAGAGAGAGATGCAGAGATGTTTAGCTAGCCTGAGTTGGTTTGGCATGCCAATCTTAGAATAAAAGAGTAATCTTCGACTGTAGCCCCCATAGGAAGACCTCTTTTAGGTTCCAGGTAAGAACTCTTTTGGGTTCGCATGTATGAACGCAGAATGAGATAGTTGGTGTCTAACATGGAAGCCTAAAACGGGTATCTAATTTGCACCAAAAGGGTTTACCTGGAACCAACAATGTATTTTATATTAAGGGTTCTTCAGCCCAAGAACTCTTTTTATGTTCTAGATAACACGTTTTTTCTAAAGAGATGTAACAGTAAAACATGCCAGTCCACTGCTCTCTTCAACTTCCAATCTGCGCGACGTAATTCTCTGGCTACAGCTACTACATTTAAGGTAGTATACTATAGAGAGAATGGGAATAAATAGCACTGCTTCTGGAGAACATGGCAATCAGAGCTGATTGTATAACAATGTCTGCACAACTTCAATAAAATTATAATTCACGTTTTATACAGACGACACAACTGGGTAGGTCTTCTGGAGCAATTACTAACAACGACTGAGACTCACAGTTGGAGAGGAGATGTTTGTAGATGCTCCATTGGCAGATTGGCTGCAGTGTAAAATACACCTCTCCTTCTTTCAATCGTCTAACTAAATTGGAGCCGGGCGATAGCCGTAGCTGATCGTTAAAGAACTCATCAAGAACGAGAGCACACCCCTCCATTCCAACATCGAGGTTGGACAGGCAGTGAAGAGGGGTCAAAATGTCAAGTTTCCTCGGCCTGCACATCACTGACACCTGAAACAGCCCTTCAGACGACCAGATGTGGCGGAGGAAGGTGTAACACGGTCACCTCTTCAACCTCAGGATGCTGAAGAAATTCGGCTTGAGCCCTAAGACACACTCAGCAAACTTCTACAAGACGCAACCATTTGGAGAGCATCCTGTCGGGTCTGTATCACCGCCTGGTACAGCAACTTGGCACCGTCCGGCACTCACAGAGGCTCTCCAGAGGGTGGTACGGTCAGCACGCAACGCAGATCATCAGGGACCAACTGGCCTTCCTCCAGAACATCTTCGAGTTGCATCCCGCGTGTACACAGCAGGAGGACAAAGAAGATGTGTCAAAGGACAACAGCCACACGAGCCACGGCGCTTTACACCCAGCTACCGATCCAGAGATCATCAAGGACAAAAGCCACCCGAGCCACGGCCTGTGGGGTTCAACCCCCTCCTAGGCCATCTATAAGACAGATAACATCAAGGACCTCAGCCATCGCCGCGCCTACTGCCTGATTCACCACGCTACCATCCCAGAAGCGTGAGAGAACAGTACAGTGATGCATCAACAGCTTTTGGAACCTGAGAAGACTAAAAACAGCTTTTCTATCTCAAAGGTCATCAAGAGTGTTATAAATGTCCCACCGGCACGGACCTTCCGGCCCAGTATGCCCTTGCTACCAATGAAACCCTTAGTGACTGTTTATCTAAGCTTCTCTTCCGGCAGCTCACATTCGCTGCCCTAAAATTAGTGCACTGTTACTAGTTCGTCCCAGTTACCCTGCCACTAAACCTGTAGTGACTGTTTACTAGGACCATCCGATCCCCAGCTAACACAGCCCTGGACCTAGTAGACTGTTACCAGCCTGCCGCCCCACCAGTACCTGCCGCTGAACCCTTAGTGTGACTGGTTACTCGACTCCGTCCCAGTACCTGCTCACTGAACCTTAGTGACTAGTTCCTAGCCTCCGCCCCAGATACCCTGCATACTGAACCTTAAGTGACTGTTTTACTAGCCTGCCGTCCCAGTACCCACAGAGATAGCCACAGCCCTTGTACATAGATGACTGTTACTAGCCTCCGCCCGAAAGTAGCATTCTAACCTGACCTTAGTGACTGTTACTAGCCCTCACGTCCCAGTACCATTTTTGTCTGCCCTGAAACTTAGTGACTGCTTAACTAGCCTCCACCCCAGCATACAACACTAGCCCTGAACCTTAGTGACTGTTACTAGCTCCGTCCCAGT
>NW_019944904.1:6133-23951 GCF_002910315.2 Salvelinus sp. IW2-2015
TAAGCTATATTTTCCCCTAGCTATATTATTTCACCTAGCTATATTATTTCCCCCTAGCTAGATTTAAAAGGTATTACATGGTGAAGCTGATCATTTCATTGAGGAGACATTGTATTGGCAAACAGTCTGTGTAAGTGTTTGGTCTGAGCCTGGTTAAGGTATAGTGGTGATGTGCTGTTCCACCACAGGTATTACATGTCAGATAGAGAAGCAGCCGACACAGCTACAGGGGACAGCTCCCACTGCAGTAAACACCAACGCCAACGGCCACATACATAGATACACCACACACACAACACAGCCACAGCGCACACACACAGGCAGACGGTTTCGGGCACACCCCACCCCAATGCGCGCGCGCACACACACACACACACACACACACACACCAACACACACACACACACACACAACACACACACACACACACACAACCACACACACACACACACCACACACACACACACACCACACACCACACACACACACACAGAGCTAACACTATAGTGACTGAGGTAGCTCTCTATACACATCAACAGAATGTAAAGGTGCAGATGGCAGGAGAAATACAGACAAACAGATACCAGCATTATAGCATGAATTACACTGTTTAATCAATACACAATTCAACATAGAATCATATTGATATTTTAAGATTGTAAATTACATCCTATCTTATTTAAACACTACATGCGTTGAAATTAAATAGGGTTTTGTCCAATAAGCACTTTAACACCAACTCATATTGGCTGGAAAATCTCAACCAAAGCAAGCCTCTGGATTTAGTGGCAACAATTCATTGACTTCATTACAATAGCACTTAATGAATATTGATTAGTCATTTAAATCACATCCTAAAGAGAAAGAGAGAGAACAAGTGTATTGTGTGTGTGTGTGTGTGTAGAGAGCGCGAGAGAGAGTTTATAGCCTGGTGTAGTCAGAAGGTACAGTATATTTCCTCCCAGTAGATATGTATTGAGTTAGTCTCGTCCATGGAGTGCTTTAAACATTGACTGTGATAATTAAATAATATCTGCTCCAAATGGCAGCATTCCAACCATCAAGACTACCAATATCAGCAACACAAACATCCTCAAATCAATCAACCATAATTTACACTGAATTATTACACTGACAAGGGAAATGAATCTTATGGCAAAATATTTGATAAATTCACACATAAACATGTTTCAAACAAAATCATTATCACCACAAGAGACATACAGTTGAAGTCGGAAGTTAACATACACCTTAGCCAAATACATTTACACCAGTTCTCACAATTCCTGACATTTAATTCAGTAAAGATTCCCTGTCTAGGTCAGTTAGGATCACCACTTTATTTTAAGAATGTGAAATGTCAGAATAATAGTAGAAGAGATTATTTATTTCAGCTTTAATTTCTTTCATCACATTCCCAGTGGGTCAGAAGTTTACATACACTCAATTAGTATTTGGTAGCATTGCCTTTTAAATTGTTTAACTTGGGTCAAACAGATGGGGTAGCCTTCCACAAGCTTCTCACAATAAGGTGGGTGAATTTTGGCCCATTCCTCCTGACAGAGCTGGTGTAACTGAGTCAGGTTTCTAGGCCTCCTTGCTCGCACACGCTTTTTCAGTTCTGCCCACAAATTTTCTATGGGATTGAGGTCAGGGCTTTGTGATGGCCACTCCATACCTTGACTTTGTTGTCCTTAAGCCATTTCGCCACAACTTTGGAAGTATTCTTAGGGTCATTGTCATTGAAGACCCATGCGACCAAGCTTTAACTTCCTGAATGATGTCTTGAGATGTTGCTTCAATATACCACCAAATTTTCCTGCCTCCATGATGCCATCTATTTTGTGAAGTGCACCAGTCCCTCCTGCAGCAAAGCACACCCACAACATGATGCTGCCACCCCCGTGCTTCACGGTTGGGATTGTTGTTCTTCAGCTTGCAAGCCTCCCCCTTTCCCTCCAAACATATCGATATCATTATGACCAAACAGTTCATTTTTGTTTCATCAGACCAGAGGACATTTTTTCAAAAAGTACGATCTTTGTCTCCATGTGCAGTTGCAACCTGTAGTCTGGCTTTTTTTGGCGGTTTTGGAGCAGTGGCTTCTTACTTGCTGAGCAGCCTTTCAGGTCATGTCGATATAGGATCGTTTTACTGTGGATTAAGATACTTTTGTACCAGTTTCCTCCAGCATCGTCACTAGGTTCTTTGCTGTTGTTCTGGGATTGATTTGCACTTTTCGCACCAAAGTACGTTCATCCTCTAGGAGACAGAACGCGTCTCCTTCCTGAGCGTATGACGGCCTCCGTGGTCCCATGGGTTCATACTTGTGTACTATTGTTTGTACAGATGAACGTTGGTACCTTCAGGCATTTAGAAATTGCTCGCAAGGATGAACCAGACTTGTAGAGGTCTACAATTTATTTTTCTGATTTTCCCATGATTTAAAAAAAGAGGCATAGTTTGAAGGTAGGCCTTTAAAATACATCCACATGTACACCTCTATTGACTCAAATGATGTCAGTTAGCTATCAGAAGCTTCTAAAGCCATGACATAATTTTCTGGAATTTTCCAAGCTGTTTAAAAGCACAGTCAACTTAGTGTTTGTAAACTTCTGACCTACTGGAATTGTGATACAGTGAATTATAAGTGAAATTAACTGTCTGTGACAATTGTTGGAAAAATTACTTGTGTCATGCACAAAGTGATGTTCATAACCGACTTGCCAAAACTAGAGTTTGTTAACAAAAAAATTGTGGAGTGGTTGAAAAACGAGTTGTAATGACTCCAACCTAAGTGTATGTAGACTTCCGACTTCACTGTATGTGTAGGGATGGAGGGAGAGGTAGAGAGGGAGAGAGGTAGAGAGAGAGGGAGAGGTAGAGGAGAGGAGAGGGAGAGGGAGAGGAGAGGTAGAGAGAGGAGAGGGAGAGATAGAGAGAGGAAGGAGAAGACGAGGTAGAGGAGAGGGAGAGGTAGAGAGAGGAGAGGAGAGGAGAAGGGAGAGGTACAGAGAGGAGAGGGAGAGGAAGGGAGAGGTAGAGAGAGAGGAGAGGGAAAGGTAAGAGAGAGGGAGAGGTAGAGAGAAGAGAGGGGAGTGGTAGAGAGAGGAAAGAGACAGAGGATGAGAGAAATAGGTAGGAAAGAGGAGAGACTAGAGAGGGAGGAGAGAGAGGTAGAGGAGAGAGACAGAGAGGGAGGAGAGAGGAGAGAGACATAGAGAGGAGGAGAAGAGAGGTAGAGAAGATAGTAGAGAGGACATAGAGAGGGAGGAGAGAGAGAGGAGAGGGAGGAAGAGAGAGAGGTAGAGAGATTCGTAGAGAGACATAGAGAGGAGGAGAGAGAGAGGTAGAGAGAGAGGAGAGATACATAGAGAGGAGGGAGAGAGAGAGGTAGAGAGAGAGAGGAGAGATTTTGAGGGGCCTTAGCGGTGGGTTTAAAAAATCTAGGTCTTCTCCTCGAGAGACGATGCTCCCCACTGGGACACAGATGTCGATTCACGTCTAGTTTGATTTACAGTTAGTTGGTTTTCAACTAATTTGAATTCATGTGAAATCAATGTCACCATGTCTGGATTTTTGGTTAAAAGTTGTGTGAAAAAAAATACAAAATGGCAATCAGTTTTCCACTTTCATTCAACATCATTACATGGATTTTGGGGTTTGAAATGGCATGGAAACCATGTTGATTCAACCTGTTTTTGCCCAGTGTGTCTCTTCCTCTCCTGTTCTCCTCTCCTGTTCTCCTCTCCTGTATCCTCTCCTTTTCTTTTCTGTCTCCTCTCTCTCCTCTCTTCTGTTCTCCGCTCCTCTCCTCTCTTTTCCTCTCCTCTTTTCTGTTCTCCTCTCCTCTCCTCCTCTCCTCTCTTTTCCTCTCCTCTTTTCTGTTTCTCCTCTCCTCTCCTGTTCTCCTCTCCTCCTCTTCGTGTTCTCCGCTCCTTCTTCTGTTCTCTCCTCTCCTTTTCTCCTCTCCTCTCTTTTCCTCTCCTCTCTTCTGTTCTCTTTCCTCTCCTCTCCCTCTTTTCCTCTCCTCTTTTCTGTTCTCTTCCTCTCCTGTTCTCCTCTCCTCTCTTCTGTTCTCCTCTCCTCTTCTTCTGTTCTCCTCTCATCTCCTGTTCTCCTCTCCTCTCTTTTTCCTCTTCCTCTTCTGTTCTCCTCTCTTTTCCTCTCCTATCCTGTTCTCCTCTCCCTCTTTCTGTTCTCCTCTTTTCCTCTCCTCTTCTCCTCTCCTATCTGTTCTCCTCTCTTCTCTTTTCCTCTCCTCTTCCTCCTCTTCTCTTTTCCTCTCCTCTTCCTATTCTCTCTCCTTTCTATTTTCCTCTCCTCTCCTGTTCTCCTCTCTCCTCTCTTTGCCTCTCCTCTCCATTGTTCTCCTCTCCCCTCTTTTCCTCTCCTTCTCTTTTGTTTCTTCCTCTCCTCTCCTGTTTCCCTCTCCTCTCTTCTGTTCTCCTCTCCTCTCTTTCCTCTCCTATCCTGTTTCTCTCCTCTTTCCTCTCGCTTCTTTCTCCTCTCTTTTCCCTCTTCCTCTCCTCTCTTTCCTCTCCTCTCCTCTCTTTTCCTCTCCTTTCCTCTCCTCTTCCTCTCTTTTCCTCTCCTATCCTGTTCTCCCTCCTCTCTTTTTCCTCTCCTCTCCTCTCCTCTCTTTTCCTCTCTTTTCCTCTCCTCTCCTCTCCTCTCTTTCCTCTCCTCTCCTGTTCTCCTCTCTTCTGTTCTCTGAGCATTGGGGAGGAAGTGTAATACATTGATTAACTATCTGATGATTCCGATAGGACCTGATCAATAAGACTTGTTTGAAAGCCAGGCAGGAATCCCCCTCTACAGTCAGAACACACACACCACAGAAGACATCCTAATGCTGTGTTTCCTGTTTGTTGTTGTCTGCCTGGGATCTCTCTGAGTGTGTGTCATTGACTGGGTTAAAGCAGGAGGACTATGTGCTGGTTGATGTCTCACTCATTTTGCCTTTGAAGGAGCTCAGTGACATGCATCAATCTGCAGTACTGTGTGTGTGTGTGTGTGTGTGTGTGTGTGTGTGTGTGTGTGTGTGTGTGTGTGTAGAGGGAGAGGGGTGAGAAGGTGTGTAAGTATCTCAGCTTGCTGCCCTACCAGTTCTGGAGCAGAGGTAGACAAGTGTAAGGCCCAGCTGTAGCAATACAGTCCCTAAGGCCACAGAAGGGTTCTGGCCTATAACGGGGTGCACCTCCTCCCCCTGTACCCATCCCTCTACACACACACACACACACACACACACACACACACACACCACACACACCAACACACACAGTACTGACAGATTGATGCATGTCACTGAGCTCCTTCAAAGGCAAATGAGTTGAGACATCAACAAGCACATAGTCCTCCTGCTTAACCAGTCAATGACACACCACTCAGGAGATCCCAGCAGGACAACAAACAAACAGAACAAAAAAAACACAGCATTAGGATGTCTCGGTGTGTGTTGTGTTCTGACTGTAGAGAGGGGATTCCTGCCTGGCTTTCAAACAAAGTCTTATTGATCAGGTCCTATCGGAATCATCAGAAGTTAATCAATGTAATACACTTCCTCCCAATGCTCAGAAACAGAAGAGAGGGAGAACAGGAGAGGAGGAGGAAAAGAGAGGAGAGGAGAGAGGAGAGGAAAAGAGAGGAAAAGAGAGGAGAGGAGAGGAGAGGAAAAGAGAGGAGAGAGAACAGGATAGGAGAGGAAAGACGAGGAGAGGAGAGGAAAGGAGAGGAAAAAGAGAGGGAGGAGAGGAAAAGAGAGGAGAGGAGAGGAAAAGAGAGGAGACAGGAAGGAGAGAAAGAGAGAGGAGAGGAGAAAGGATAGGGAGAGGAAAAGAGAGAGAGGAGAACAGGAAGAGAGGAGAGGAGACAGGAGAGAGAGAGCGAGAACAGAAGAGAGGAGAGGAAAAGAGGGAGAGGGAGAACAATGAGAGGAGAGGAAAGAGAGGAGAGGAGAACAGGAGAGGGAGAGGAAAATAGAGGAGAGGAGATAGGGAGGAGGAGAGGAAAAGAGAAGAGGAGAGAGGAGAGGAAAGAGAAGAGAGGAGACAGATAGGCAGAGGGAAGAGGAGAGGAAAGAGGAGAACAGAAGAGAGAGAGGAGAACAGGATAGGAGAGGAAAGAGAGGAAACAGAAGAGGAGAGGAAAAGAGAAGGAGAGAGAAACAGGAGATGAGAGGAGAAACAGAAAGGAGGAGGGAGAACAGAAGAGAGGGAGGAGAAGAACAGGAGAGAGAGAGAGAACAGAAAAGAGGAGAGGAAAAGAGAGGAGAGGAGAGGAAAAGAGAACAGAAGAGAGAGAGGAAAAGAGAGGAGAGGAGAACAGGAGAGGAGAGAACAGAAAGAGAGCAGCGGAGAACAGAAGAACGAGAGAGGAGAACAGGAGAGGAGAGGAGAACAGAAAAGAGGAGAGGAAAAGAGAGGAGAGGAGGAGAGGAGAGGAGAACAGAGAAAAGAGGAGAGGAAAGAGAGGAGAGGAGCGGAGAACAGAAGAGAGGAGAGGAGAGGAGAACAGAAAAGAGGAGAGGAGTACAGGAGAGGAGAACAGGAGAGGAGAACAGGAGGGAAGAGACACACTGGGCAAAAAACAGGTTGAATCAACATGGTTTCCATATGCCATTTCAACCCCAAAAAATCCATGTAATGATGTTGAATTGAAAGTGGGAAAACTGATTGCCATTTTGTATTTTTTTCACACAACTTTTAACCCAAAATCCAGACATGGTGACAATTGATTTCACATTGAATTCAAATTAGTTGAAACCCAACTAACTGTAAATCAAAACTAGACGTTGAACTGACATCTGTGTCCAGTGGGGAGCATTCGTCTCTCTGAGGAGGAAGACCTAGATTTTTTAACCCACCGCTAAGGCCCCTCAAAATCTCTCCTTCTCTCTCTCTACCTCTCTCTCTCCTCCCTCTCTATGTATCTCTCCTCTCTCTCTACCTCTCTCTCTCCCCCTCTCTATGTCTCTCTCATGCTCTCTACCTCTCTCTCTTCCTCCCTCTCCTCTCTCCTCCTCCCTCTCTATGTCTCTCTACTATCTCTTCTACTTCTCTCTCTCCTCCCTCTCTATGTCTCTCTCCTCTCTCCTCCCTCTCTTCTCTCTGTCTCTCCTCTACCTCTCTCTCCTCCCTCTCTATGTCTCTTCCTCTCTCTCTACCTATTTTCTTCATCCCTCTGTCTCTTTCCTCTCTCTACCACTCCCTCTCTTCTCTCTACCTCTCCCTTCTCTCTCTACCTTTCCCTCTCCGCTCTCCTCTACCTCTCCCTCTCCTCTCCCTCTCCTCTCTGTACCCTCTCCCTTCCTCTCCCTCTCCTCTCTCTACCTCTCCCTCTCTCTACCTCGTCTTCTCCTCTCCTCTCTTTATCTCTCCCGCACCTCTCTCTATCCTGTTCTCCTCTCCTCTCTTTTCCTCTCCTCTCCTCTCCTCTCTTTTCCTCTCTTTTCCTCTCCTCTCCTCTCCTCTCTTTTCCTCTCCTCTCCTGTTCTCCTCTCTTCTGTTCTCTGAGCATTGGGAGGAAGTGTAATACATTGATTAACTATCTGATGATTCCGATAGGACCTGATCAATAAGACTTTGTTTGAAAGCCAGGCAGGAATCCCCCTCTACAGTCAGAACACACACACACAGAAGACATCCTAATGCTGTGTTTCCTGTTTGTTTGTTGTCTGCCTGGGATCTCTCTGAGTGTGTGTCATTGACTGGTTAAAGCAGGAGGACTATGTGCTGTTGATGTCTCACTCATTTTGCCTTTGAAGGAGCTCAGTGACATGCATCAATCTGTCAGTACTGTGTGTGTGTGTGTGTGTGTGTGTGTGTGTGTGTGTGTGTGTGTGTGTGTGTGTAGAGGGAGAGGGGTGAGAAGGGTGTAAGTATCTCAGCTTGCTGCTCCTTACCAGTTCTGGAGCAGAGGTAGACAAGTGTAAGGGGCCCAGCTGTAGCAATACAGTCCCTAAGGGCCACAGAAGGGGTTCTGGACCTATAACGGGGTGCACCTCCTCCCCCTGTACCCCATCCCTCTCTCCCTTTAGGTCAGTGAGTGTGTAGCAGCCGGTTACATGCCCACACAGCCACAGGGTAGCAGGAAGAGTTCAGGTCAACTCCAACATGCCTAAAAATAATTTGATTTTTAAGAAAGTAACAAAAGATTTGTAAAGCTTAGGGGATGTCTAAATGTGTTGTTTCTTCTCTTGCCTAGGGACTTAGACATTCTGGACACCTCTATACATCTCTCTAAATCTCCCTGTCCTCAATTCCTCACTGTGTGTGTGTGTGTGTGTGTGTGTGTGTGTGTGTGTGTGTGTGTGTGTGTGTGTGTGTGTGTGTGTGTGTGTGTGTGTGTAAGAACACTAACAAGACAGCTGTAGTCTGGGTACAGTAGGCTAAACAGATTACACCAGAAGAGATGAGGGTATGTATAATAGTGTTGAATCCTGTTGAACACTGTGTCGGGGCAGGGTTCGTTTAGCAGTGAAAGGGACTCTCTCAGGCATCGATTCAGCCGACCAACAAGGCATGAGAATAATGCAGGTCAGCCATATGATTGGTTGGTCAATGTGTCGATTACTCCCTGGCCCTGCCCAGTATTTCCTGGTAGAGGGGTTGAGTTAAAAATAGTTCCAGGTCAAAGGGTGTTCTGCTGCTCACTGACCACATAAAGGAGTCTCATAGACCATTTCTGGCTCCCTTCTCCCCAAAGTCTGCACTCTTACACCCTATGGTACATTTCTTTTGATTTCTTTGAATAGGATCCTACCAACTGTGTGTGTGTGTGAGCATTGAAATGTCCAGACACATAGTGTAAGAAACAGTCTTTAATGTGTCCTCTTCTTTTTCTTTACAGAAACCATGACAGAGGAATGCTGATATCTTAACATCATTCCGCGGCACCAGACAGCCACAAAGCACAACGTCCACACATCTCCAAACCACCCAGAAACCAAGCAACAGTCCCTGTACAGATGGACCCGTCACCCAACACCGCACACTTTCATGACCAGATTATCCGCCGAAACAAATAACAAAACTAAACATCCAAGGAAAATACTGAGTTCCTGTTTGATCAACTACTAAAACTCCTGGATTCTCTCTATCACCAGTAGCTACAGACATAATTGTGACTGAACATTGTGACAGAGATACAGTACCACAATGTAAATAGCATTTTGTAGAGTATTATAAGTTATAATATGTAGGTTGGAGGTCTAACTGTAGACAGACACTGTAGAGGGGAGAAGTGATGACGCGTGAGTTCCCGTTAGCACATAGGCCCAATGCTGTTCCTGTAAATAAAAGGGCAGTAGAACTGAACAGGGCCTCATATGGAATACAGCTACTACATCTGTATATAGTCATGACACCATAGCTCTAATATGTACATAGCCATTCAATTATACCTCCTTATTTATCCTATCCCCCTTCAACCCCCCTACACTAGCACAATGATACTCACCATATCTCCATACTCAGACATATAAAATATATATATACAGGAGGAAACTGGATACAGAGAGAAGATACACACAGTGTCTGTTGCAGCTGGTAACACACTGGAGTGAGAAACACAGATCAACTTTGGCTGGAATAAGGAACTGGTGAACTCTCCCTGCCACAAAGAGGCAGACAATAACCCTGGTGTATTTGTACGTGTATTTTACTCCCCTTAGTGAAGTGAAAGTTTCAGTTCAATGGTTTGAAGCTTTCTACAGTCCACTCAATGTACACATTTTCATTTTCATCCACACTTCCTCCCTCTCCCTCCATTCCTGATTGGCTAGTCCCTCCTCTCTCCCCCAGTCCTGATACGCTGTTGACAGTCAGTGTGGGCGTGTCAATCAGAGGGCCTGTAGGCCCGTAGGCCTCTCTGAGACCAGGCGCTCACTTAGCTCCCACAGGCTGGCTGCAGTGACCTGGTCCTCAGCCTGGGGGGAGGGGAGGCAGCGGAAACAGTTGTTGAAGTACATCCCTCCTAGACCCTCCAGCTCAGGAGCTACCGCACAGTACACCGTGGTGGCTGCCCCCTGTTGCTGTGGAGACAAAGAGACAGAGACAACAGTCAACATGGAGGACAGAGACATAGCAGTACTGATCAACATCTGTGTGGCAGGAGGGGACAGTCAGAGAGACTGACAGAGACCCTCTTGTCCGCCAAGAGATACACAGGAAATCCAGCCACCCTTAAGATCCTGCCAAGACACCTCCACTGGAATACACACACCTGTACTCAGCGACCCTCATCTCTCCTGATCCTCCAGAGCTTCCATATGAGACAGACAAGGAACTCCATACAAATGGAGAGACAGAAAGAGAGATACAGAGAGGACACTCCATAGAGACACCCCTCTCTGCCACAGCCCATAATGATGGGACAGTGTTACCATAGGGACTATGGATCTGGATAGATGTGTATATACAGTACCAGTCAAAGGTTTGGACACACCTACTCATTCAAGGGTTTTTCTTTATTTTGACTATTTTCTACATGGTATAATAATAGTGAAGACATCAAAACTATGAAATAACACATATGGAATCATGTAGTAACCAAAAAAGTGTTAAACAAATCAAAATATATTTTAGATTTTAGATTCTTCAAAGTAGCCACTCTTTTACTTGATGACAGCTTTGCACACTCTTGGCATTCTCTCAACCAGCTCCATTAGGAATGCTTTTCCAACAGTCTTGAAGGAGTTCCCACATATGCTGAGCACTTGTTGGCTGCTTTTCCTTCACTCTGCGGTCCAACTCATCCCAAACCATCTCAATTGGGTTGAGGTCGGGTGATTGTGGAGGCCAGGTCATCTGATGCAGCACTACATCACTCTCCTTCTTGGTAAAATAGCCCTTACACAGCCTGGAGGTGTGTTTGGGTCATTGTCCTGTTGAAAAACAAATGATAGTCCCACTAAGAGCAAACCAGATGGGATGGCGTATCGCTGCAGAATGCTGTGGTAGCCATACTGGTTAAGTGTGCCTTGAATTCAAAATAAATCACAGACAGTGTCACCAGCAAAGCACCCCCACACCATCACACCTCCTCCTCCATGCTTCCCGGTGGGAACCACACATGCGGAGATCATCCGTTCACCTACACAGCGCTTGGAACCAAAAATCTAAAATTTGGACTCATCAGACCAAAGGACAGATTTCCACTGGTCTAATGTCCATTGCTCGTGTTTCTTGGCCCAAGCAAGTCTCTTCTTATTGGTGTCCTTTAGTAGTGGTTTCTTTGCAACAATTCGACCATGAAGGCCTGATTCACACAGTCTCCTCCGAACAGTTGATGTTGATATGTGTATGTTACTTGAACTCTGTGAAGCATTTATTTGGGCAGCAATCTGAGGTGCAGTTAACTCTAATTAACTTATCCTCTGCAGCAGAGGTAACTCTGACTCTTCCTTTCCTATGGTGGTCCTCATGAGAGCCAGTTTCATCATAGCGCTTGATGGTTTTTGCGACTGCACTTGAAGAAACTTTCAAAGTTCTTGAAATGTCCCGGATTCACTGACCTTCATGTCTTAAAGTAATGATGGATTGTCATTTCTCATAGCTTATTTGACCTGTTCTTGCCAAAATATGGACTTGGTCTTTTACCAAATAAGGCTATTGTCTGTATACCATCCCTACCTTGTCACAACACAACTGATTGGCTCAAACGCATTAAGAAAGAAAAAAACTCCACAAATGTCCTTTTAACAAGGCACACCTGTTACTTGAAATGTATTCCAGGTGACTACCTCATGAAGCTGGTTGAGAGAATGCCAAGAGTGTGCAAAGCTGTCATCAAGGCAAAGGGTGGCTACTTTGAAGAATCTCAAATATATTTTGATTTGTTTAACACTTTTTTGGTTACTACATGATTCCATAGTTTTGATGTCTCCACTGTTATTCTACAATGTAGAAAATAGTACAAATAAAGAGAAACCCTGGAATGAGTAGGTGTGTCCAAACTTTTGACTGGTACTGTACATATATATATATTTCTATATTGTGTGTATACAGGACTGCTGACTCTCCACAGAGTGCATGCTTATGTAAATGTGGTAACTACACAGACCAGGGGCAACACTGTCTGTCCACAAAACAACACGATCTCTGTAGAATACCACAATAACTGTAGGAAGGTGGCGACTGTTCATCCAGATTTGAAGTAAAACACACCCAAAATATGTTGCACTTGATATTTCTACAGCTGCAGTATTTTGTAGTTGTTTTGTGGAAGTTTGCACACTGCGAGGGCTGTTTTCTGGACAGAGGATGTGGCCCACGGTGTTCTAGACTGGGGAGGAGGGAGCAGCTCTTCTCGTTGGGAGTGGGGAGCCAGAGGGTTCTGTAAACTCTCTATAAGGGAACATACAGTATCTCTGCCATGATTACACATCTGTGTATGTTCACATCACCTAGAGGTTCATGAGGGAAGTCAGACTGTAGAGTAGAGAGCAACGGTCCTAAACAGTAAACATTGGAGTATATACTGTTTGCCACACTAAAGAGTGAGATACACCCCTAAAAAGAGTGATATGATGAGAATAGTGCTCTTGTACACACACATATACAGTACAGGCATGCACATGCTCGCAAACCCCCCTCCTTCCTCTCTTCTCTTTCTAAGAAACCTAGAGAGCAGACAGCCTGTTACACTCTCTACCCTATACCCTCTAATTGAGTGGGAAATGACTACTCAGAAGCTGTATTTCTCAGTTTAACATCTCAAATCCAGTTTACAGTAGTCTGTAGTCACACTGTACTGAGACATGCCTCCCTAATGCAGCACCAGCCGGCACAGTCGGTAATTAGGAGCGGAGAGCGGGAGAGCGGGAGAGAGGGAGAGAGGGAGAGAGGGAGAGCGATTCCACAGCGTTTGAAACAGAGAGAGGAAGAAACAGACATCAGAGAGTATTACAGGCAGAATTCAGGCGCTCAGAGGATCTTTCATGTAGCCCTGCTGCTGGCTAAAAACTGCTGTGACGTTATGAGAAGACAGGAGACTGTTCTGGAGCTGACTTCTATAGACACATGAAATACTTCTCTCTGGCTAACTGCTCTTTATCTACAAATGAGACTGGGGGAGAGGACTGATGAGAGACTGCAGTGCAGAGCAGTTTAGTACAGTGCACTGGCAGAGCAGCAAAGGTCTGTACACAAACAAATACACACGCACACACACACACACACACACACTTCAAAGGCACAGCCTCATTGAGGCTCATTTGAGCATCTGCAGCCCAAGCTGGCAGAGGCTAATACAGGGAGACACACATACGGAAATATACCAGAACTGTTCCAGCACATACACACTGGCTGTCATTAAGATCTAGCAACACACACGGTCACACAATGTACACACAGTCACACACAGTAACACACAGTCACACAATGTACACACAGTCACACACAGTCACACACAGTCACACACAGTCACACAATTTACACACAGTCACACACTGTACACACAGTCACACAATGTACACACAGTCACACACAGTCACACAATGTACACACATGTACACACAGTCACACAATGTACACACATGTACACACAGTCACACACATGTACACACACATGTACACACAGTCACACACAGTCACACACATGTACACAGTCACACATGCACACACAGTCACACACATGCACACATGTACACACATACACACAGTCAAACACATGCACACACACAGTCACACACATGTACACACAGTCACACACAGTCACACACATGTACACACAGTCACAGAATAAAGTGCATGCACACATACACAGACATACAGTAGACTCTCTCATTGAGCAATACAGACACACTCATCAAACGTCCTTCTCAGTGCTGGTAGTAGCAGCGGCAGATTGAGGCGGATGAAACAACTGCATCTCTCGGCTGTGTCCCTCCCTGCCAGCACACTGATAACTCTACACACCTCATAGGACTGGCATATCAAAGGCTCACACATGTCACTCAGTGTCAAAGAGACACACCCAGACCCACATATACACACTTCAAAAGCAGGGTGTCAGATCATTTAGCTAACCAGTCACCCTCAGGTATCTGCTTTAGAACGTAGACACAAACTCATTGGAAGATATATTTACCTGCCTGCTCATCTTACTCTACTTCCAGGGTCATCTTTTTCACTCTGTTTTAGGTGAAAGGTGGTCCATCAATACATTGGAAGGATTTACACCTGATCTGAGAACGCAGCTCTACTGCAGAGCAGGGAATTCTGTCTGAGGGAGACAACCGAGCTATGTACACAGCAGAAGGAGAGAGAGGGAGAAAGAGAGAGGGAGAGAGAGTGTGTGTTATCTTCTCGGTGTTCAGCTCGGCCCTCCCACTACATGACCTTTTTACCCGTGTAAGAGATAACCTGATGAGATTAGCATGCTAGACATTAACATGTGGAACCACCCACCACCACTATCTATCAGAGAGACATAGAGAGAAGAAGGGGAATGTCCTGGGCTGGAGACACGCACACACACACACACACACACACACACACACACACACACACACACACACACACACACACACACACACACACACACACACACACACACACACACACACACACAATCCCTCCTGACATGTACAGTAGCCCAACAGATGTGTATAATCATGTACATTATAAATAATACCTGTACATTTTAGGTGTCAACCAACCAATGGCTCTTTCTGTTTGTGTACTAGTATTTGTCAATGTAAATCCTGATTCTGAGAAACATAGTTTTACAGAGTTGACAGAGAGAAATTACTGGTTTTCTTGGGGTTGGTATGTTATGTTCCTATCAGACAGAACTGACCACCACACACTGGTGAGTGGAGAGGAACGGGTTAATTGCGTGTAAGCCAAAGCAACTGTCCCCGAGACATCACATAAATCACCAGAACTAAAAGGGGAAAGGGAAGCGGGGAAAAGAAAACACTTTCACCATCACTTCAGCAATATACTAGAAATGTGACAAAGCGAAGTAGCAGGGTCCTAGCCAACAAGATCTTTTCCAGACCACTTAAACACACAAACCCAACCTCTGCAATCTCTATGCTTTAAGAGCTGCAATAAACAGGCCCTGGATCAGCAGCAATAACCTGACCATGTCTGGCCTGAACCATCACTGCTCTGGAAAATAGTCCCGGATCACATATATGTCTTCCAATTTTCAACATAATGAAAATATTTAAAATGTACTTTGGAAAGTATTCTGCAATATTTAACTGTTGAACAGCCACTCTTCAATGTATTTAAAGGTCAGAGAGAAGGGAGATATTGGTGTTGAATCATTAAAGGGTAACTATACTGTACCTCAGAGTTGTTCGGTGTTGTTTTCATGGTATAACATGTTACTGTGGTGATCTCTAACCATGTCTAATCACTCTGTGCTTGTACAGTACAGCAATACGATATGATGCATTGTGCTATTTGTTAGCATAGGACTAATGTACCAGAAAGAGAAAAAAACATGTTTTGTTTCTGCCTCATCAAGGTTGTGCTCTGTCATTCTGTCATACGAGCATTCTCTGATAATATGCGTGTGACCCTTTTCCCAGACATGTGTATTTATGACATTGACCTGTAAATACACCCAGTACTGTAGAGCAGTCTGTTCTTGGCCCAGCCCGTCCTGTCCTGTACAAAGGAACATGGAAATAGCAAACAGCTATGCATGCTGACACTCTAGCACTTCTTTCAGGTACTTTTATAATCCCTAACTTCTCATATGGCATGTGCTGAAAATCATCTATGAACACGTCAAATAAAAAAGGAATAATAAAAAAGAACCAATATGTCAGACGATGACATCCTGGACAAAGTGTAAAGTCAGTTTTCTTACTCTTGTGGGTGGTTCACTTCTGTTCCTTTAACTGTCATTGTGAATGTGGTTAAACCATTCGGGTCAAGGTTCTGTCCAGTTGTCTTGGTGTGTGAAGGGTTGAGGCAAAGCAGAGAGGCTGTGTGTTAACAACTAAAGCCTGGTTAAGAGTCTGTCCACATCTGTCACAGCATAGTCCTCTCTTGTTGTGACGAGAGCAGACATGACTGGCCCTGGCAAAACACACAGGGGGACACAGATTGTGATTTAACACGGTTCTGTTTTAAGGAACTAGAATTGGAACTAGGCTATATAACAAGCTTATATGATAGAATGATCACAGAAGATAGTATGAGCAGTAAAAGAGCTTTGCCTCAGCACTAGGTCCCAGTCTGTCTGAACTAACAGTCTCACATGAAGGTCTATCTATGCCATGGAGAAGATGGGACTCCAACAGGACTTTGTGCTTTTGTTGATACTTCAGGAATGTTTATTTCCAACCCCATGGTGTTCACAATAGATGGAAGTATCTGATTTTTCATCTGTGCTAAAGATATTTCACATTTAATAAATGATCATTGTAACAACAATACGTCTGCTGCCTTGTCTCTGGCCCATGTTTGTGTAATAGAGAGCGACAGAGCGAGTGAGAGTGAGAGAAAGAGAGAGAGAGTAGAGCGAGAGAGTGTATGTTTACACTAGCCCTCAGCGGCGCTAGCCTCTGCGAGCCGACAGCCCATCTGAGCGTGCCCGTCCAGCTGTGAGGGGAATCCTGGGTAACGCGGTCCAGTCAGATAAACAGCCTGGCCCTCCATTCAGCCTTATCAACCAACCGCGAGGGGAGGGATTAACACCACAAACACACCAGCACACCTCTAAAAACAACACAACGTTCACCCTCATGACTCCACAGTCACCCCCGTAACCTCAGCCCCCCCTCTACACACACACACACACACACACACACACACACACACACACACACACACACACACACACACACGCATAAGTATAATGCTGTTCTTGCCATTCTAATGGGAGAGCCCTCTAAGGCACTGGCCTCTGCTCCTCAGTATGTATTACATTCTATTAAAAAGCCGTCATTAGCCCCTAGGCCTTCTGGGTAATACAGGGAACTGGGCGGCCTGCTCCCCAGAGGGGCATTAGGGACAGGATGGAGACACCACACACCTAACCCTGGCTCACCCTGTCCCCACATCACATCTCTCCATCTGAAGAACATTAGGATAGAGAATGGAGACACCACACACCTAACCCTGGCTCACCCTGTCCCCACATCACATCTCTCCATCTGAAGAACATTAGGATAGAGAATGTTATTGTTCACCTAATACCGTTTTTTTGCACTGTTGGTTAGAGCTTGTAAGTAAGCACTTCACTGTAAGGTGTACACCTGTTGTATTCGGCGCACGTGACAAATAAACTTTGATTTGATTGGATTGATTTGAGAATGGAGAGACTGTACACTTTCAACCCCCGCTACTGCTGTGTCATACCTCTACCCTCTCTGTTCGCCACACTCCACCATCTCTGCCTCAACTCCAACTTCTGCAACGTGTGTGTGTGGGGGGTGAACAAAAGGAGGTAAGGATGAGCCAGGAGAGAAAAGAGTAGGGAAGGAGGGGATGAAGGGATGAGTCGACAAGGGAGTGGGTGACAAGAGGAGAGAAAGAAAGTAGGAGAGGATAAAAGAGAGGCAGGTGTTAGGAGAAGAATCATTCAAGGGGAAAACGATGAGAATGAGAAGGACTTGGGCAGCAACTGTGAAACTATCTCCTTTTTATCTTGGGAGAGGACTTGTGAGGTGATGGGCTCCAGCTAATTATTGTCCCCAAATAAAAGCAACATATGCTAAGACAATAAAAGGCCTTATTCTCTCACTCCCTCTCTTCCCCACTTTCTCATTTCATCTATTCTCCATCTCACTCCCTCTCTTCCCCACTTCATCTATCTCATCTCACTCCTCTCTTCCCACTTTTCATTTTCA
>NW_019944904.1:24700-29303 GCF_002910315.2 Salvelinus sp. IW2-2015
TCTTTCTCCATCTCACTCTCTCACTCCCTCTCTTCCCCACTTTCTCATTTCATCTATCTCCATCTCACTCCCTCTCTTCCCCACTTCATCTATCTCCATCTCACTCCCTCTCTTCCCCACTTTCTCATTTCATCTATCTCCATCTCTCTCTTCCTCACCTCTCTCTCCTAAGCAGTGCCGCAACGCGTTCGATTTTAGCGCGAACGCTGCTCCTTCATGGAATTGCTGTGCGCGCTCTCTCACTATTAAGCATGTAAACACATTGGTCAGGGAACGGTTGGCTGGTGGCTCGGCGGGAAACTGGATTAAACCTGATCTAAAAACAGCCCTATAGCCGTCTAGCCTTATTACAGTGAGATTTCACATGCACTGCATTCGTTGCCTTCCCTTGAGACAGAATAAATAAAACAGGATTGGGTAAATAACTTGAAAATGATATCCATAAGCCTACTAATAAATAAATAAATTAAAAACATACACATATTTAATATAAGAAACAGGAAGAGAAGTTATTTCAACCTTGTAATAATACATTTTCTTTAAATTTGCTCTATTGAATCTAATTATCAATATAATACAATTATAATTCCTCGAAAAGTAGCCCTACAGCCTACTCAAACATCAATATTGGCTTTAGCAAGGCACTGTGCAGATTCAATCATTTTCAGCATAAGGCATTTTTTTAGGATTCATTTTCAGCACTTTATGATACGTTTTTTAGGATAAGCTAGAAATTCTAGTAAAGTCCCCCCTTATCTCAGCTCGCTGGTGACCATAGCAGCACCCACCTGTAGCACGCGCTCCAGCAGGTATATCTCTCTGGTCACCCCCAAAACCAATTCTTGATTTGGCCGCCTCTCCTTCCAGTTCTCTGCTGCCAATAACTGGAACGAACTACAAAAATCCCTGAAACACTTATCTCCCTCACTAGCTTTAAGCACCAGCTGTCAGAACAGCTCACAGATGACTATTTTTCTACTGTATTATTGACTGTATGTTTGTTTTACTCTATGTGTAACTCTGTGTTGTTGTATGTGTCGAACTGCTTTGCTTTATCTTGGCCAGGTCGCAATTGTAAATGAGAACTTGTTCTCAACTGGCCTACCTGGTTAAATAAAGGTGAAATAAATAAATAAAACAACACTGAGTCAATACATCACCTTTGGCAGCGATTACAGCTGATAACCATTTTCAAGTCTTGGTATTGCTTTACAAGCAGTTTTAAGTTAAAACTGTAACTCAGCCACTCAGGAACTGTCTTCTTGGTAAGCAACTCAAGTGTAGATTTTGCTGGTGCTTAGCTCCATTCCATACATTTTTTATCCTGAACAACTCCCCAGTCCTTAACGATTACAAGCATATCCATAACATGATGCAGCCACCACTATGCTTGAAAATATGGAGAATAGTACTTAGTAATGTGTTGTATTGGATTTGCCCCAAACATAACACTTTGTATTCAGGACAAAAAGTTAATTGCGTTGCCACATTTTTTGCAGTATTACTTTAGTGCCTTGTCGCAAACAGGATGCATGTTTTGGAATATTTGTATTCTGTAAAGGCTTCCTTTTCACTCTGTCAATTCAGTTAGTATTGTAGAGTAAGAACAATGTTGTTCATCCATCCTTAGTTTTCTCCTATCACAGCATTTAAAATCACCATTGGCCTCATGGTGAAATCCCTGAGTGGTTTCCTTCCTCTCTGGCAACTGAGTTTGGAAGGATGCCTGTATCTTCGTAGTGACTGTTTGTATTGATACACCATCCAAAGTGTAACTAGTAATTAATAACTTCACCATGGTTTAATGGATATTCAATGTCAACTTTTTTATTTTTACCCATCTACCAAAACCTCCCTGGTATTTGTGGTTGAATCTGTGTTTGAATTTCACTGCTCGACTGAGGGACCTTACAGATAATTGTATGTGTGGGGTGAAAATATGAGGTAGTCATTCAAAAATCAAAAGTTAAAAAATAAAAGTTATTTAGGCTTGCCATAACAACACATTTCAGCTTCTTCTTTTTAATACATTTGTTAAAAAATCAAAATAAATAGAAATTAACTTTGACATTATGGGGTATTGTGTGTTGGCCAGTCACAAAAAAATATATATTTTGTCAATTTTAAATGCAGGCTTTAACACAACAAAATATGGAAAAAGTCAAGGGGTGTGAATACTTTCTGAAGGCACTGTAATTGTATTTGGACCAGAGATCCAGAAGGCAAAAGCATCAGAATACACCCATCTCAATCAGGTCATTCTGTCTCATTGTTATGGTAACTACAGACAGTACAGCCTATTGGTCCATTTGGAAATGGAACATACACACAATGAACAACAATCAACAATATGGATGGGATGAGGATTTATTCAACTATGTATATGTATTCAGACTGTCAAGCAATGGACAATATGACAGTTATATTATGGAATATGAATTGATATCGAAAGTATCAACAATAGAGGAAACAACCAGGCTATTTGGATGACAATAATATTGATGTTATAGTAGATATTATAAATTAAATGTTTTAATCCAAACGAAATGGGATATCTGTGAGCAACCCCCGTCCCTCCTTCTCTCCATMCTCCCTCCCTATTTCTATCTCTTTCCTTCCTTCCTTCCTTCCTTCCTCCTCCGTAGTTCTCTAGCTGGAGGTCGTCAGAGGGGTGTTCTAGTTTAAATAAGGAGGCAGATCTGGCCCATTCAATTCTGCTAGTAATTATATTAATTTGGCAGGGACGTGTCATTTTCACAGGAGAGCAACTAGCACCGCCATTATCACACACACACACACACACACACACACACACAACCACACACACAGATCACAGAGCAGTAAAAAAGATCAGTAGCATTATGAGAGTGTGCCGTCTGTTAACAGGGAAGATCAGTGTGCCTTGGTCATCACGGATTACCGAGATACTATTCACTCCCTTTCTTTCCTCCTTTTCCTTCGCTCTCTCCCATCCCCCCAGTCTGTGTGTGTGTGTGTGTGAGCTGCTGTGCCCTCGCTCTGCAGTATGAATACCATGTGACTGATAGAGCTGTCTTACTCTTAACACCTTTTCGACAGAGTAATGAGGGCACACTGGGTCTGTGGCCCCACTGGTGTGTTTTGACTGTGTAATGGCATTGCTGGTTGTACGTGTGTGTGTGTGTGTGTGTGTGTGTGTGTGTGTGTGTGTGTGTGTGTGTGTGGTACAGGGTGGCGAGCGTAAGGTTTTGGTGTTGGGATTAAGTGATGGCAGGCAGTAAGCAGAAAGCTTTGCATTTAGAGTAGCAGTCACCATAGAACACAGAGAGACTAAATAGTTCCTGTTCCATGGCCCAACACCATCCCCTCAGGTCTACAGTCCTCTGAAACAACCCACAGCCTCGCCTGCATTCATTTCATCACACGCACACACTGCAGACCCCCATGCTCCTGCGTGTGTTCATGTGCTCCGGTGTCTGTGCATGTGTGCGTGTGTTCCCGAGCTCCTGTGAGTGTGTGTGTCAATGCTGACCCCTCTCTGTGCTGCTGGCCGGTTGAATGCGGTGTGAATAAATTAGTGCTGTTCAGCTCCTCCATGTAATTATGCTGCTGTCAGGACTAGACCTCTCCTCAACATTCATTTTAATAAAGTTGGCCTCTCAGGTCACGGACCACAGGTCACCTTCAGTGACAGCCCAGGGGGCCCGCTCTCTCGCTCTCTCTCGAAGACACACACACACACAGGCACGTACACAGACATACACACTCTTGCACACAGGCACGTAAACACACCATTCACCTGTGACTTACATGAGATGGACAGAGAAGAATGGGAGAGGAGAGGAAGAGAAGGGAATGGCAGAAGGGAGGAAGAGAGAAAAAGAGATCCAGAGTTGAAGGGGATGGGCTAACAGGAGGAGAGAAAAAGAGTAAATGACTGAGGAGAAAAAGGAAGAGGGAGCAACATAGGAGAGGAGAGGGTGAGTGTAAGGTGAGAAGTAGGAGAGTGTTCCTCTTGGCCAGATGGCTGTGTGTAGTCTCATTTGTCCTGCTGCTAACACTGACCTTTGGACGTGTGTGTGCGTGTGATTGTGTGTGTGTGTGACTTATTAAGTCAGTTTCATAAGATGACATCAGTTGTCATGTATATACTGAGCTGTCATCTACCTTAATACCTRACAACGTATCCTTCCATCAAGTCAAATCAATCTCAAATTGACAGCTGAATGTCGGTGTGAACAGAGATTGATGTCCAGGTATTTACCTTCTTTTCTAAAGACTGAAACTCTACATGCTGACTAAAATTCACCTCAACTATCTTAACTTGAAAACACTACAACAGCATCAGGAGAAAGCACACACATACTGTACACACACAAGCCACTGCGGTCTCTCTGTTGATGTAGCGGTGACTGTTACCGTGGTGATGATGTTAATTAGCTCCAGCGGTGAACCGCTATTTCCCGCGGCTAGGCCTTGTTACCATCAGGTGTGCAGGGTCACTATGACACCACTATGTCTCAAGGACACATCACATCTCTATCTCCCTCTATTTCTATCTCACTCTCTCCCCCCTTTCTATTTCTCTCTCTCCCCCTCTCTATTTCTCTCTCTCCCCCTCTCT
>NW_019944904.1:29597-33678 GCF_002910315.2 Salvelinus sp. IW2-2015
GAGATGAAGGAGATGAAATAGAGAGGAGGACATAGAAATAGAAGAACGGAGAAGAGGGACTGAATAGGGGAATAGGGAATAGAAATAGAGAAAGAGGGACAAGAACTAGAGGGGAGATAGAAATAGAGTAGAGAGGGGACGAGTAGACATAGAAGGGGAGATAGGATAGAAATAGAGGAGAGAGGGACATGAAATAAGAAGAGAGAGACATAGAATAGAAGAGGGGAGAGAGGAGAGAATTAGAGAAACGGGAGAAGAGAAAGCTAGAGGGGGACGAAGAATAGAAGAGAAGAGGAGAATAGAGAGGGAGATAGGAGAGAGAGCAAGTAGAGGAATAGGAGATAGAAGGAGAAGAGGGAGAATAGAGAGAGACAGAGAGGGGGAGAAATAAAGAGGAGTAAGGGCATATAATGAAGGATAAGAGAGAGAACGAAGAGAGGGGGAATAGAACAGAGAGAAAGATAGAGAGGAGGGACAGAAAGAGAGAGATAGAAATAGAGAGAAGGGCATAGAAATTGAGACGCAGAGGGACAGAAATAGAAGAGGGAATGAGAACATAAGAGTGAACGGACATAGAAATATGCAGAGGGGAGAGGGAGATAGAAATAGAAAGGGGAGATGAGCTGAGAGAAAATATGAGAGAAAGGGGAAAGAGAGATAGAATACGACGAGAAAGTGGGGAAAAGGAGATAGGAATAGAGAGAAGGGAGAGAGGGAGATAGAAATAGAGAAGGGGAGAGAGGAGATAGAAATAGAGAGAAAGGTGGAGAGAGGGAGATAGAAATAAGAGAAAGGGAAAGAGGAGAATAGAAATGAAGAAAGGGGTGTAAAGAGGGTAGAAGAATATAGAGAAAGGGGGAAGAAGGAGATGGAAAGAGAGAGGCGAGATAGATAACGAAAAGGGAGAGGATAGGAAGTAAGAAAGGGGAGAGGAGATAGAAAGAGAGAAAGGGGGAAAGAGGGAGATAGGAATAGACGAGAAGGGGAGAGAGGGAGATAGAATAGAGAGAAGGGAAACGAGGGAGATAGAATATGAGAGAAGGAGAGGATAGATGAGAGAAAAGGAAGGAGAAGAGGGATATGGAATAGAGAGAGAGGAGATAGAAACATAGAAGGAGAGAATAGGAGAGGAGGGAGAGGAAGAGAGGAAGGGGAAATGAGAAGAAATAGAGAAAGGGGAGGAGGGAGATAGAGAAAGAGAAGGGGGAGAGAGGGAGATAGAAATAGAGAAGGGAGAGTAGGGAGATAGAAAAGAGAAGAGTGAGATGGAGAGTGGGAGATGAAATTAGACAGAAGCTGCGATGGAGAGGGAGATAGAAATAAGAGAGGGGGGAAGAGGAAAAGAGAGGGACATAGAAATAAAGAGTGAAAGGGGATAGAAATAGAGAGGGAGAGGAGATAGAAAGGAGAAAGGGGAGAGAGAGTGAGATGGAGAGGGAGATAGAAATAGGGGAGAGAGGAGATAGAAATAGAGAGGGGGGAGAGGGAGATAGAAATAGAGAGAGTGGAGATGGAGAGGGAGATAGAAAATAGAGAGGGGGAGAGAGAGAAATAGAGGCAGGTAGAAATAGAAGGGGAGAGAGGCAGATAGAATAGGAGAAAGGGGGAGAGAGGGAGATAGAAATTAGAAATAAGAGAGAGGGGGAGAGAAAGAAATAGAAAGGGCGAGAGAGGGAGATAGAAATAGAAATAGAGAGAAAGGGGAGAGAGGGAAGATAGAGAAAGAAATAGAAAGGGACGAGAGGGAGATAGAAATTAGAAATAGAGGAGAAAGGGGGAGAGAGGGAATAGAAAGTCTCTCTTAACTCTGCTTTCTAAACTGGTTCCGGCTGTCTAGTTTTTTAAGATTAGGCAGTGGAAGTTTCAATGTAGAGGAAGATATAAGCTGGCTATTGAGGAAGCCAATGTATTCAGAACGGGTTTGTTGTCAGTTCAAGCATGCAGCCATTTTGAAGATATCTATAAGTGTGTGTATGTGTTTGTGTCTGAGCTAACCTTGTATCCCCACTCCTTCCCTCTCCCCCCAGTAAGCTAGTAGAAGTGTGTACCCTTGCTGTGCGAGGTGACTTTGMCTGCCTGTGTAATGCTTACAGCAGCATGCTTTGTTAGCTGCAGGTAATTTATGAGAGGACTGTGCTGATGGCCTGATACGATTGGCTGCCCACACTGTCTCCCTTAACACACACACACTCACACGATGAGAGAAAACACTCTTACTGTAATCTATCAGAGTCTAGAACCCACTATGAGTCTATAGAACAGAGAACCAAAAGTGAGGCTTAAGATGATAAGATAGAAACATGACAAATAGGGGCGGGAAGCTAGAAAAAACAAGGTATGTAGTGGGAGGTAGTTGTTCTGGATTGGTCTCTCTCTCTCTCCCTCCCTCCAGTATCTCTCTCTATTTCCCTCTTTCTCCCTATTGCATTACAGAGTGACAGTCCATTCATCTGCGCCCCAGCAGCAGGAACATTTAGTTAATTACATATTTTTAACACCTCCTTATTAGTTCACTCCACTGTGTTTGGGCAGGCACCGTGAACCGTGTGTGTGTGTGTGTATGTATGTATGTATGTGCGTCGGTGTGTGTGTATGTATGTGTGTGTTCTTGCCTATTACTTTCTCCATTCAAGAACATAGTGTGCTACTGCCCTTGGGGAAGTTGAACCTGGTAGTGTGATGGTCTCTCTGTCTCTTTACTGAAACAAGAAGAGAGACTTGAACCTGGTAGTGTGATGGTCTCTCTGTCTCTTTACTGAAACAAGAAGAGAGACTTTGAACTGGTAGTGTGATGGTCTCTTAATGTCTCTTTTACTGAAACAAGAAGAGAGACTTGAAACTGGTAAGTGTGATGGTTCTCTCTGTCTCTTTACTGAAACAAGAAGAGAGGACTTGAACCTGGTAGTGGTGATGGTCTCTCTGTTCTCTTTACTGAAAAACAGGAGAGAGACTTGAACCGTGGTAGTGTGATGGTCTCTCGTCTCTTTAACTGAAACAAGAAGAGAGACTTGAACTGGTAGTGGATGGTCTCTTCTGGTTCTTTACTGAAACAAGGAGAGAGACTTGAAACCTGGTAGTGTGATGGTCTCTCTGTCTCTTTACTGCAACAAGAAGAGAGACTTGTGAAGGAGTCCTACAAGTGTCTTCCTGCTGCCTCATCAGAAACTATCCTAACAGTCTGAAAGACCAAACCAGGCGCTTCCAATGTGTCCTGGGCTAATGATGCAGTCTCAGAGCATCAGAGACTGGTTAGTGGGGAAGAACAACCACACATTGCTCCTGCTAATATAGATGGGGCATTTCATCAACCTCAACGCCGCCTAAACCCACCTCCACCACCTCATCTGACACCACACCACACACATACACACAAACCAAACGCAGCCATGTACGCAAAGCAACACACGCAAATGCACGTACGCAACGCACACAAGACACAACACCAAACGCAAGGCCACACACCACACCCTCGATCCTCAGTCGGACTAGTGATTGTCAATTAATGCTGTGGCTATGAAAGCTGTTTGATCTGTTTGAAGGTGGAAAGACAAGACGTGAACGGTTTGAGACCAGGTTAGTTCTGTTTAACTGTCTCAAATGCGCTGAGAAGAGGAGGAGTGGAACAGAGATGGGATGGGAAGCAGGAGACAGAGACAGTCCATTAGAAGTTGAGCAGTAAGTTAATCAGCCTATAGAGGACAGACAGCTACCATACATGGAAAGATGCTGAGCTGTTTTAAAACAACGAGACAAGGCAAAGGTCAATTGAAGGTTAAGCTAAAGAAGGTAGGTTATATAGGAATAGAAAGAGGCATCAACACTCCTGTTAGACTAGAGATTTGCTGGATTCCAGGACTCCAATGTCAAGTCTAATACACAAATCACCTCTGGTCCTAACCTGCCTTACACACCCCACACCCTCTGTATTAAAAACACATCTACACACCACCTCACCTCTGTATTAAAACACATCTTACACACCCTCACCCTCTGTATTATAACACATCTTACCACTCACCCTCTGTTTAAAACACATCTTGTACACACCCCTCACCCTCTGTATTAAAACACATCTTCACAG
>NW_019944904.1:37167-47863 GCF_002910315.2 Salvelinus sp. IW2-2015
CACACACACACGGTTAGTGGAAACATCAGGTGTGTAGTCAGCACACACACACGGTTAGTGGAAACATCAGGTGTGTAGTCAGCACACACACACACGGTTAGTGGAAACATCAGGTGTACTGTGGGAGGTTTCCTTTGTTCAGTGTGGTGGATATAAGAGTTATTGCTTTATCTACGATGAGGACAGACAAAACCACAAACACCAGAGAGAGGACATGTTTGTCTTCTGATCTCTCTCTCTCTATGTCTGGTAGTTGTGTATAGGTTGAGAGGTCAGTCTGGGGAGCTGTCAGCTCTGTGCTCCTATCTGGTTGCTGACGGGCTGGGGTCAGAGGTCGGGGTGAGGGGTGAGAGAGCAGGACACGACCCAAACACACACAGTGTTGGGAGACGGCCCGAGACCCTCACAACAACCTGTCATCCCCCACACAGAGAACCATCAAACATTGTACGTGTCTGTGATATTGGACATGTTAACATGGTCGTCATCGTAAATACAAATATTTTATTAAAGGGATACTGTGAGATTCTGTCAATTAAGTGGTTTTTGATGAACTCATGGATACCATTTTCATGCAGTATGAAGGAAGAGGTAGTTTTGCAGGCCAATGCTAACTATCGTTAGCACAATGACTGGAAATACGCTACCGTATCTCAGAGGCAGAGATAYAACATGGTGTCCTAGTGTTCATCTGACTCTGGGTAAGTAGAAAAACRGCTTAATTGCCAGAATCTCACATTATCCTTTTAATAGTTGCCTGGTTAAATGAAGGTCAAATAAATACAACATGGACATTCATCTGTTTGACTTATCATGATTATACTATAAAAACACACACAGCCAAGAGTACTATGGACCACTATCAAAACCAGATAYTTCCTAAAAGCCACCCCGTAGGAGCCTTTTATGATTGATCCACTATACATATTTGTTATTCCTGAATATAAAGGCATATYTAAGAGCAGGAACAAATATCCCCACAACACTAGCACTTGTATAAATATGACACAAGGGACTTTGTGAACAATCAGGGCTAAGTTACTTCTCACTAATCAAGCTGTCTAGTGTCAGGTGTGTCATCGCTAAACRGTTAGCATGTAGACTATCATAAACTGTGGCATATAAAAACCTGCTTCAGCAAAAAGGTTTACAACATGGTTCTCATAGAAGAACGTCTGTTGAAACAGCTGCTGAACTGCAATGTGATGAAACATAAATAAGTGGAAAATGACTTATTTCCAGGGATTCTGCCACACAGACACACCTGACCCTACCTGACCCTACTACTTCAGCCAATAGCATTGCGTGCAGACTTGCATAAGAGTGTTTGAGAGAGAGAGATAGAGACATAGAGAGAGAGAGAGAGATAGAGTTAGAGAGAGATAGAGATATACACTGCTCAAAAAAATAAAGGGAACACTTAAACAACACAATGTAACGCCAAGTCAATCACACTTCTGTGAAATCAAACTGTCCACTTAGGAAGCAACACTGATTGACAATAAATGTCACATGCTGTTGTGCAAATGGAATAGACAAAAGGTGGAAATTATAGGCAATTAGCAAGACACCCCCAATAAAGGAATGGTTCTGCAGGTGGTGACCACAGACCACTTCTCAGTTCCTATGCTTCCTGGCTGATGTTTTGGTCACTTTTGAATGCTGGCGGTGCTTTCACTCTAGTGGTTAGCATGAGACGGAGTCTACAACCCACACAAGTGGCTCAGGTAGTGCAGTTCATCCAGGATGGTACATCAATGCGAGCTGTGGCAAAAAGGTTTGCTGTGTCTGTCAGCGTAGTGTCCAGAGCATGGAGGCGCTACCAGGAGACAGGCCAGTACATCAGGAGACGTGGAGGAGGCCGTAGGAGGGCAACACCAGCAGCAGGACCGCTACCTCCGCCTTTGTGCAAGGAGGAGCACTACCAGAGCCCTGCAAAATGACCTCCAGCAGGCCACTTCCATTTGCACAACAGCATGTGAAACTTATTGTCAATCAGTGTTGCTTCCTAAGTGGACAGTTTGATTTCACAGAAGTGTGGTTGACTTGGAGTTACATTGTGTTGTTTAAGTGTTCCCTTTATTTTTTTGAGCAGTGTATATATATATATAGAGAGATAGCGAGGGAGAGAGAGATAGATGAATTCTTAAAGCCTCTCCTAATTACGATTACAGTAGCATTTACTTTCTTACAGTATAATACAGTAAATTGTACAACATTGTATTTAGATTACGGTAAGTATACTGCAATATGAAATACAGAAACTTAATTGCTAATGAGCTGCCTGTAAGTTACTGCTAAAGATGGGAGGGTATAGATGAAGACAGTCAGTGAGCTATAGGATAATAGAAGAGGCATCACACACTGTAGACTAGAGGTTTGCTGGATTCCAAGACCAGAGACTCCAATTTCAGAGAGAGCAGTATTCCAAACGCATCTTCTAATTGCTGAGCTCAGGGCTCATGCCAAGGCTTTCCTTTGACACACCACACACACACACACACACACACACACACACACACACACACACACACACACACACACACACACACACACAACTCCGCCTCTGTTCCTCCTTTCACGAGCCCCTTCTCCTCACCCTCCCCTCCTCCAAACTGGATTAAAAGTACTTTTCATTAGCCACGCAGGCAGCAGATATAGCACTTAAAAATCACCCGATTATCATTTTTCACACAGCAAACAGCATGCACACTTTCAAAACACACACACTCCAACATAATTACCTACCCTGTCATAGCAGCGAGATGGAGACTGCTGATTTCCAGCCTGCGTGTGCCTGCCTGCTTGCCTCTTAATGATATTAAAAGCTCTGCATAAACAGCTGTTTAAATGACTGTCACAGAGAGAGAGAGAAATAAGAGAGAGGCTCCACTCACATCTCCACTCACATCTCTCCATGATCTCTCACAACTATGTTTTTCAGAAACATGGCTTTTGGCTTATCTGTCACATGGCAGGAAGAGTTTAGGAAGAGCATTCACTAGGACCATTTACTGCAAATGTTCAAGGTGAGGCGAGCGTTCACAAGCGGGTGGGGGGGGGGGGTGTTAAGTGAGTACATGTTTAAAACACTCTCTCTGCTCCCCCTGTCACCCTAGGCATTTATCACTGTGACAACGTCTCCACACACACACACACCCCACCATCCATGCGTTGGACTGTCAGAGGAACGGCAGGGTGTAATTATGCCTGCAGATAAAGTAGGGACAGGCACGGGTCCTGTGTGATTAACTGGGAGACTGTTTGATCACATTTTACTAATTTGTGGCATAAATCTTCAGCCTGCCGTTCTCACTGGAGACCATTAGCCCCCAGACAGACACCACACACACACACACACACACACACAGCTTTTAGAAGAAGCTATGTGAGAGAGACAGAAAGAGAGAGAGAAAAAGTCAAGACAGAAGGTGTCTGTGATGATATGTTTGAAACAGAGAGGAGTGTTAGAACCAAACATGAACTCAAAAGGCATAATTATGACATGGAGAGAAAGAGAGAGAGAATAGAGAACCAAGCAAAAATCACTGGTCATTTGTAAACAGGTAACGACACAGGCCAGGTGTGTGAGCATATGTACTGGTGAGCAGGGGAGGGAAGGAAAGGGATGAGTGAGGAGGAGAGAGGGAGAGGAGGATGAGAGTGGGGGGACCATCTCATTTGTTTTTACACTGCCCTGTGCCAAATGGCTAAAACAGCCAATCAGGCAGAACATGCACAGAGGTACAGTAGGCAACAGTATTGACTGGTCACTGACCAGTAATGACATCATTCACAAGCCAAAAGGGGTGTGGCCTGTCAGAGACCTCAGTTCAATGAGGCAGAGATCAGCCTTGGCTGAGGGAGAGACGTGAGGGAGACCAATTAAGTGAATGAAAAGTTTTTGGTGGCAATCAGCATTGAAATCAGCATATCTTGCATTATAGTATCATAAACTAAGTACTAGAGCACTGAATTGATGTTAGTTTCAGCTGTAAGCTAGCAAGGAAAGTCGATAGACAGATACGTGAAACACATTTGACAGATGTAATGAAAGTCACAAAAATTCGAATACCAAACTGTTTTTCCTGTTCTAGTATCGAAAAAGTACTGAAGTTTCGATTTGCCGTGCAGTGCAACACTAGTATCCTTGATGTGAATCTGCCACATAAACAGCTCTACTGTGCTGCAGTAGTTTATGTGACGGGGGGCTCGGGTCAGTCTGGTACATCTGGATTATTTCTCCTGTCTTATCCGGTGTCCTGTGTGAATTTAAGTATGCTCCCGATAATTCTCTTTCTCTCCCTCTCCCTCCCGGAGGACTTGAGCCCTGGGACCTTGCCTCAGGACTACCTGGCCTGATGACTCCTTGCTGTCCCCAGTCCACATAGTCGTGCTCCAGTTTCAACTGTTCTGCCTGCGGCTATGGAACCCTGACGTGTTCACTGGACGTGCCACCTTGTCCCGGACCTGCTGCTTTGGACTCTCWCTCTCTACCGCACCTGCTGTCTCTAACGCTGAATGATCGGCTATGAAAAGCCAACTGACATTTACTCCTGAGGTGCTGACCTGTTGCACCCTCTACAACCACTGTGATTATTATTATTATCTGACCCTGCTGGCCATCCATGAACGTTTGAACATCTTGGCCATGTTCTGTTATAATCTCCACCCGGCACAGCCAGAAGAAGACTGGCCACCCCTCAGAGCCTGGTTCCTCTCTAGGTTTCTTCCAAGATCCCTGCCTTTCTAGGGAGTTTTACCTAGCTACCGTGCTTTTACATCTGCATTGCTTGCTTTTTGGGGTTTTAGGCTGAGTTTCTATATATTTATCAATAAATGTGATTGATACTATCTAATGGGATATACACTTGCAGATTGAGGCCTGACTAGTTGTGTGTGTGTGTGTGTGTGTGTGTGTGTGTGTGTGTGTGTGTGTGTGTGTGTGTGTGTGTGTGTGTGTGTGTGTGTGTTTGACTGTGTGAGCTGAGAACAAGGGCATGGTGTATGGAGCCAACCAGCCCTGAGCAGAGCAGAGTAGCCATACTTTCATGGTCGGTTTCCATTTAACTGTGGGAGTGACAGGGAACATGGTGCCATTAACACGTCCCACAGGCCTGGAGGAGAGGAAATGGACATATAAAATCTCCCTGGGGAGAGGAGGAGAGGAGGTTATAGAGAGGCTAGGACTCACAGACCGCATTTAACCAAAGGACCTGCTGTTAAAAGGGAACAGCCACCCCTCCACGTCTCCCTATCCCTCCACAACAACCTTATCTCTCTGGAACAAAAGCAGGATGTATCTAGCATGACTTACTTGCCCAGCCTGAGTTTCTCTCTCTCTGTCTGACTTACAGTGCAGTGCTTCAGAAAGTATTCATACCCCTTGACTAAAACCACATTTTGTTGTCTTACAGACTGAATTCAAAATTGATTAAATATATGTTTTTCTCAGCAATCTACACACAATACCTCAGAATGAAAAAGTGAAAACATGTTTTTAGACATTTTTGCAAAGTATTCATACCCCTGAGTCAATACTTTGTAGAAACACCGTTGGCACCGATTGAGTCTTTCTGGGTAAGTCTCTAAGAGCTTTCCACACCTGGATTGTGCAACATATGCCCATTATTCTTWAAAAAATTATTCAAGCTGTCAAATTGGCTGTTGATAATTGCTATGCAACCATTTTCAGGTCTTGCCATAGATTTTCATGTTAATTTAAGTCAAAACTGTAAATCAACCACTCAGGAATATTCACTGTTTTCTTAGTAAGCAACGCTTTGTGTTTTAGGTTATTGTCCTGCTGAAAAGTTCCTCTCCCAGTGTCTAGTGGAAAGCAGGCTGAACCAGGTATTCCTCTAGGATTTTGCCTGTGCTTAGCTCCATTCCGTTTATATTTTATCCTGAAAAACTCCCCAGTCCTTAACGATTACAAGCATACCCATTCCATGATGCAGCCACCACTATGCTTAAAAATATGAAGAGGGGTACTCAGTAATGTGTTGCATTGGATTTTCCCCAAACATAAAGTTAATTGCTATGACATTTTCTTGCAGTTTAACTTTAGTGCCTTGTTGCAAACAGGATGCATGTTTTGGAATATTTGTATTCTCTACAGGCTTTCTTATTTTCACTCTGTCAATTAGGTTAGTATTGTGGTGTAACTACAATGTTGTTGATCCATCCTCAGTTTTCTTTTATCATAACCATTAAACTCTGTAACTGTTTTAAAGTCACCATTGGTCTCATGGTGAAATCAAATAAAATCAAAGTGTATTTGTCACATTACAGGCTCTAAYCAATACTGCAAAAAAGGTATTAGGTGAACAATAAGTAAGTAAAGAAATAAAAACAACAGTAAAAAGACAGTGAAAAATAACAGTAGCGAAGCTATATACAGTCGTGGCCAAAAGTTTTGAGAATGACACAAATATWAATTTTCACAAAGTCTGCTGCCTCAGTTTGTATGATGGCAATTTGCATATACTCCAGAATGTTATGAAGAGTGATCAGATGAATTGCAATTAATTGCAAAGTCCCTCTTTGCCATGCAAATGAACTGAATCCCCCCCCCAAAAATTCCAATGCATTTCATCCCTGCCACAAAAGGACCAGCTGACATCATGTCAGTGATTCTCTCGTTAACACAGGTGTGAGTGTTGACGAGGACAAGGCTAGAGATCACTCTGTCATGCTGATTGAGTTCGAATAACAGACTGGAAGCTTCAAAAGGAGGGTGGTGCTTGGAATCATTGTTCTTCCTCTGTCAACCATGGTTACTTGCAAGGAAACACGTGTGAGTGCATCTGCACGCACAGTGAGGCGAAGACTTTTGGGGGATGGCCTGGTGTCAAGAAGGGCAGCAAAGAAGCCACTTCTCTCCAGGAAAAACATCAGGGACAGACTGATATTCTGAAAAAAAGTACAGGGATTGGACTGCTGAGGACTGGGGTAAAGTCATTTTCTCTGATGAATCCCCTTTCCGATTGTTTGGGGCATCCGGAAAAAAGCTTGTCCGGAGAAGACAAGGTGAGCGCTACCATCAGTCCTGTGTCATGCCAACAGTAAAGCATCCTGAGACCATTCATGTGTGGGTTGCTTCTCAGCCAAGGGAGTGGGCTCACTCACAATTTTGCCTAAGAACACAGCCATGAATAAAGAATGGTACCAACAAATCCTCYGAGAGCAACTTCTCCCAACCATCCAGGAACAGTTTGGTGACGAACAATGCCTTTTCCAGCATGATGGAGCACCTTGCCATAAGGCAAAAGTGATAACTAAGTGGCTCGGGGAACAAAACATMGATATTTTGGGTCCATGGCCAGGAAACTCCCCAGACCTTAATCCCATTGAGWACTTGKGGTCAATCCTCAAGAGGCGGGTGGACAAACAAAAMCCCACCATTTCTGACAAACTCCAAGCATTGATTATGCAAGAATGGGCTGCCATCAGTCAGGATGTGGCCCAGAAGTTAATTGACAGCATGCCAGGGCGGATTGCAGAGGTCTTGAAAAAGAAGGGTCAACACTGCAAATATTGACTCTTTGCATCTACTTCATGTAATTGTCAATAAAATCCTTTGACACTTATGAAATGCTTGTAATTATACTTCAGTATTCCATAGTAACATCTGACAGAAATATCTAAAGACACTGAGGCAGCAAACTWTGTGGAAATTAATATTTGTGTCATTCTCAAAACTTTTGGCCAAGACTGTACAGTAGCGAGGCTATAAAAGTAGCGAGGCTRCATACATAATCCCTGAGCAGTTTCCTTCCTCTCAGGCAACTGAGTTAGGAAGGACGCCTGTATACATGTAGTGACAGGGTGTATTGATACACCATCCAAAGTTTAATTAATAATTTCACCGTGCTCAAAGGGATATTCAATGTCTACTTTTTTTAACCTATCTATCAATAGGTGCCCTTCTTCGCAAGAAATTCAAAAATGTTGGTCTTTGTGGTTGAATCTGTGTTTGAAATTCACTGCTCGGTAGTCATTCAAAAATCATGTTAAACACTATTATTGCACAGTGAGTCCATGCAACTTATGTGACTTGTTAAGCTCATTTTTACTTATGAACTTATTTAGGCTGGTCATAACAAAGGGCTTGAATGCTTATCGACTCAAACATTTCAGCTTTTCATTTTTATTGAATTTGTAAAAAATAAACATGACATTATCCGGTATTGTGTGTAGGCCAGTGACAAAAAAAATCTAAATTTTATCCATTTTAAATTTAGGCTGTATCACAACAAAATGTGGAAAARGTCAATGGGTGTGAATACTTTCTGAAGGCACTGTGTGTGTGTATGTGTGTGTGTCGTAGTGACCTCTGGAGGGTGTTCACCTCATAAAGAGCCTGATCCCCTGGCTCCTTTCTGTAAAGTTCTAATTAGCATATCCCCTAAACTGCACTGAATACAGTCCACAGTGTCAGCCAGCCTACGCCCCAGCCAGGGTCACCAAGCAGAGCTGCTGCTTGTGGTGCTGGACGGCCCAGAGGTTAAGTATCTGTCAGGGTGGGTGACACACGGCTCCGAATGACTCTGTCACACAGGGACAAGACCAAACCAGTTGGAGAGAAGCACCTAGTGGACTTTAACCACTCAACTGCAGAGAGAGAGAGAGATCCCAGCCAAGATTGGGCCTCAAGAGTCATTCCACTGAAAAAAGTACCAGAAAGAGGATTTGGACACCCATCATCTGAGGTTGTTCTGAAATGTTTTCTGTAGTTAGAAACAGATATGAGTAGCATTCCTGAAACATTATTTAGTTAAAATATCATGTGATCTCTGAGAAATTACGCTAATTGATTACACCCTAATTAGCCATTTGAATTTATAGGATTCATCTAATCTTTCATATACTGTATATAGTACCTAACATCTGATTTGGACCATACATCTTCCTAACAATGAGTAAGACATGAGGAATTTAATAAAACGATCAATATCCCCCCACATACCCCCCCCCCACACCCGTGCCAATCCCACCCCAACANCGATCAATATCCCCCCACATACCCCCCCCCCACACCCGTGCCAATCCCACCCCAACAACCAGTGTATTATGTCTGACAAGTAGTATGGAGTTGCTACTTGGGGAACTGCTTGTTCAACCTTTGTAATGTATTTCCTGTGAATATGGTGATGGTGATGTTTTCCCCTGTTCAGAGAAATTAGCCTTCAATTAGTGTGAATTTGTAAAAGTACCAGGTTTTGCCCACTAGATGCCGCTGTTCATGCTACTGCCACCACACCCTTTTTTGCTCAACATCACAAAATGTTCTTAGCAACTTTGGGTAAAAAAACAATAGCTTTTGCTCATGATGACCAAAAATTGTACAGTCATCCTCACAATTCAAGACAGTCCTGCATGAAAGCAATTCAGTTTGTCCTCTTAGGCTTAATTTGTGTCCAGGATGTGGGGGGTCCGTGGGTGTCCGTGGGTGTTCTCAACGGTAGGAAGAAGTTCGGTCCAAATCAGATGTAAAGTACTATATTTATTGAATATTATATGAATCCTATAAATAAAAATGCCCAATTTGGGTGCAATCAGAGATACATTTTAACCAAATAACGTTTCAGTAATGCTAATATTGATCTAGTCTGGGCTGATCTGATCTGGTCTGGACTGGTGTGGTCTGATGTGGGCTGGTCTGATGTGGGCTGAAACGATTTCTGAACAATCTGAGATAATTGGTGTTGTGGCTTGCTGAAATCACATGGAATGACCCCTTAGTAATAATTAAAGCTAAAGAGAAATAGGTGCAGGAGAGAGGGTGGTGGAGATAAACAGAGATGGGAGAGCGCCTTTAATCTGACTTAATCATGTAGAACAAAAATAAAATAAACTCAAACAGATAATGGTTGCCAAGTAGGGTTGTATGGAAAAGAAACCTGGCCTTAGCCTTTCGCTACTCTCTGATTGGCTCAATAGAGAAATACTTGCAAGGCCTTTTCTATCTCTGCTCCTGCACTCCTCCTCTCTCTCTCTCTCCTTTCCCTCCTCTCCTCTTTGCTCTGCTTTCCACAGCCCTAGACTAACAGAAGGAGCACCACCATGAGCACACACCTACCCAGACCCTGTATTATAACAAGATACCTGTAACAATCATTGATATATTTTGGAAATCCCCAGCCCATAGATAAGACACTTACCGGACATATAGTATATCCACCGCCCTAGATAAAGATATGAGACATATGAGTATACCCCAGCCAGATAAAGATACTGTAACATATGAGTATACCACCACCCTAGATAAAGAACTGTAACAGATATAGCACCCCAGCCCTAGATAAAGATACTGTAACTATGAGTATACCCCGCCCTAGATAAAGATACTGTAACATATGAGATACCCACCCCACCCTAGAAAAGATACTGTAACATATGAGTTAACCCCAGCCCTAGATAAAGACACTAAACAAAATCAGATACCTGTACTGGTATGAGTAATACACTCGCACATGATTCGCAGAGCCACCTAGATGAAAGACACAGAAGATACATATGAGAATACCCTCCTCCCAAGCCATCCTGCCTCCAACCCAGCCCTAGTATTACAAAAAGACGCGTAACATATGTATTTATTCTCATGCATAATGAGCATAGTATATGTATTGTTAACAATGATTAGTAATTCGCACAGCCTAGATAAGACAGCTGTACACGTATCGAGTATACC
>NW_019944904.1:49125-57908 GCF_002910315.2 Salvelinus sp. IW2-2015
GAACGATCTGCAAGAGACCAGAGACAGGTCGTGAGTGAGGAGAGAGACAGCAGAGACAGGGTCTCGTGAGTGATCTGAAGACTAGAGACAGGGAGAACGAGAGACAGAGAAGGTGAGAGAAGACAGAGACAGGGGTGAGGAGAGACAGAGACAGGGGTGAGAGAGAGACAGAGACTGGGCTCGTGAATGAGATGACGATGGGGTGAGAGAGGACAGACTAGGGTGTAGAAGGAGAGCAGACTGGGGTGAGAGAGAGACTAGATACTGGGTGGAGATGAGAGACGAAGACTGGGGTGAGCAGAGAGACTGAGACTGGGGTGAGAGAGAGACTGAGACTAGACGGGGGTGAGAGAAGAGACGAGACGGGGTGAGAGAGAGACGAGACTGGGGTGAAGAGATGGAGACAACTGGGGTGAAGAGAGAGACAGCAGACTGGGGTTGAGAGAGAGACAGCAGACTGGGGTGAGAAGAGGACAGAGACTGGGGTGAGAGAGAAACAGAGACTGGGTGAGAGAGAGACCAGAGACTGGGGTGAGAGAGAGACAGAGACTGGGGTAGAGAGAGAAAGACTGGGGTAGAGAAGAGGACAGGAGACACTGGGTGAGAGAGAGACAGAGACTGGGGTGAGAGAGAGACGACTGGGTGAGAGAGACAGACTGAGGTGAGAGAGAGAGACTGAGGACTGGGGTGGAGAGAGACTGAGACTGGGGGAGAGGAGAGGCTGAGACTGGGGTGGAGAGAGACTGAGGTGGAGAGAGAGACTGAGACTGGGGTGAGAGAGAACTGAACTTGGGTGAGAGAGAGACTGAGACTGAGGTGAGAGAGAGACTGAGACTGGATTACAAGGCTGAACAGACAGGGTAGTAGAAATGAGAGGGGGAATGGGGGCAAGGTGTAGGAGAGAGAGCAGACAGAAAGGACCAGAGAGAGCTGAGGGGACTGGAGAGCAGGGAGAAGAGGAGATGGTTGGCTGAGGAGGGATAGACAGAGCAGAGAGAATTAGAGTGGAGTCTCTCTGGGATTCTCCACCAATGACAAACAAGCTGTGCCCCTGTTCTCCCCTTGTATTCTTTTACTTTCTCCCCGTCCCCTTGTACCTTCATGTACCTGACTCCCCTGGAGTACAATACCACTTACCACCCACATGAGAATGATGTGTGTGTGTTGGCGTGCGTTGTGACTTACGTGCTAGAGGTAATGTGTGTGTGCGTAAATGCGTATGTGTGTGTGCGTACTGTAAGAGATACACCTGGATGAGTAAGGAGTGTTTTTCCACCTCCCCTTGAATACAATGTTACAATAACTTACCCAGGTGGCACTTGGCAATGAAAGTCATACTGTAGTTATAGTTGAATAAACAACGTGTATTATTTTCCTTGTGAATGTCGACACAACGATGTGTGTGTGTTTCCATTTGGCCAGCGGGCTAGAGAGGCTGGGACTACCGGGTGGGAGGCTAGATTGCAGCTGCAAAAACTCTAAGTTTATGTTTACTAAATTTGGTGGGATTTGTAAAGTTAATTTACACAATCTTAGAAACATACTCAAATGCACCTATCTCATATGTTTTTCCTTCAATTGTGCATGTTCCTGGAACCATCATCTACTCATGGACTAAGGTAAGTTAAACAGTCATCATTGTCTCTTCTTTTTCCTGTTGTATAGTGTAATATCTGCAATGTAGTGTTTGTTTTTTAAGGCATATGAGTATACCCCAGCCCTAGATAAAGACACTGTAACGTATGAGTATACCCCAGCCCTAGATAAAGAACTGTAACGTATGAGTATACCCCAGCCCTAGATAAAGATACTGTAACGTATGAGTATACCCAGCCCAGATAAAGATTACTGTAACGTATATGAGTATACCCCAGCCCTAGATAAAAAATACTGTAACATATGAGTATACCCCAGCCCTAGATAAAGAACTGTAACATATGAGTATACCCCAGCCCTAGATAAAGATACTGTAACGTATGAGGTATACCCCAGCCCTAGATAAAGACACTGTAACATATGAGTATACCCCAGCCCAGATTAAAGATACTTAACGTATGAGTATACCCCAGCCCTAGATAAAGATACTGTAACGTATGATTATACCCCAGCCCTTAAGATAAAGACAGCTGTAACATATGAGTATACCCCAGCCCTAGAATAAAGATACTGTAACGTATGAGTATACCCCAGACCTAGATAAAGACCTGCTAACATATAGAGTATACCCCAGCCTAGATAAAGATACTGTAACATATGAGTATACCCCAGCCCTAGATAAAGACACTTAACATATGAGTAACCCCAGCCCTAGATAAAGATACTGTAACGTATGAGTATACCCCAGCCCTAGATAAAGACACTGTAACGTATGAGTATACCCCAGCCCTAGATAAAGAACTGTAACATATGAGTATACCCCAGCCCTAGATAAAGATACTGTAACGTATGAGTATACCCCAGCCCTAGATAAAGACCCTTGTAACATATGAGTATACCCCAGCCCTAGATAAAGCGCTGTAACATATGAGTATACCCCAGCCCTAGATAAAGAACTGTAACATATGAGTATACCCCAGCCCTAGATAAAGATACTGTAACGCTATGAGTATACCCCAGCCCTAGATAAAGACACTGTAACATATGAGTATACCCCAGCCCTAGATAAAGATACTGTAACATATGAGTATACCCAGCCCTAGATAAAGGACGTAACATATGAGTATACCCCAGCCCTAGATAAAGACGCTGTAACATATGAGTATACCCCAGCCCTAGATAAAGATGCTGTAACGTATGAGTATACCCCAGCCCTAGATAAAGATACTGTAACATATGAGTATACCCCAGCCCTAGATAAAGATACTGTAACATATGAGTATACCCCAGCCCTAGATAAAGATACTGTAACGTACGATGAGTATACCCCAGCCCTAGATAAAATACTGTAACATTATGAGTATACCCCAGCCCTAGATAAAGATTACTGTAACATATGAGTATACCCCACCCTAGATAAAGATACTGTAACGTAATGAGTATACCCCAGCCCTAGATAAAGATACCTGTAACAGTATGAGTATACCCCAGCCCTAGATAAAGACACTGTAACATATGAGTATACCCCAGCCCTAGATAAAGATACTGTAACATATGAGTATACCCCAGCCCTAGATAAAATACTGTAACATATGAGTATACCCCAGCCCTAGATAAAGACACTGTAAACATATGAGTATACCCCAGCCCTAGATAAAGATACTGTAACATATGAGTATACCCCAGCCCTAGATAAAGATTACTGTAACATATGAGTATACCCCAGCCCTAGATAAAGATACTGTAACATATGAGTATTACCCCAGCCCTAGATAAAAGATACTGTAACATATGAGTATACCCCAGCCCTAGATAAAGATACTGTAACATATGAGTATACCCCAGCCCTAGATAAAGATACTGTAACATATGAGTATACCCCAGCCCTAGATAAAGATACTTGTAACATATGAGTATACACCAGCCCTAGATAAAGATACTGTACATATGGAGTATACCCCAGCCCTAGAATAAAGACGCATGCTAACAGAAGATAGAGATGAAATCCTACCACAGTAATTTAACATATCTACAGAACAAGATGTATGATAATGTCTATAGTGCATCTCTAGGCAGGAGTCATATCTAAGAGAAGTCACTATAGAGCTAACCAATTCACAACTGTCACTTCTAATACAGCACCATGCCAGGGAGATGCAATCTGATGCCCACTGCTCTCAGACTAGCTGTCCTAAACCATAACGTGTGTACGCGCCTGCGCGCGTGTATGCCTGTCGTAACTCATAGCAACCAGCATGCCGTGATGTTGTTGAAGTGGTAGCTGGAGAAGCTGGTTGTCCGTGGCGATAAGACCTCAGAGATGAGGAATCTGATTGGACTAGCAGGTCCTTTGAAACAGCTGGACTGGCGGTTCACCGCTGGGATGCTAATGAGGGGACTAGAGAGGAAGTAAAGCTTTGAATCTGATTTGGTCCTGGCGGGAGGGAGGGGGGGGGGGGGTAGAGCGTAAGGAGGGAAAGAAGAGAGGAGAGGAAGGACAGAAGAAAAGAGAAGAGGAGGGAAAGGAGAGAGGAGAGGAGGGAAATGAGAGAGGAGAGGAGGGAGAGGAAAGAGGAGGAGGAAGGAAAGCAGAGCAGAGCAGGACTGGAGGATGCTGGGGTATACTCATATGTTACAGTATCTTTATCTAGGGCTGGGGTATACTCATATGTTACAGTATCTTTATCTAGGGCTGGGGTATACTCATAAGTTACAGTATCTTTATCTAGGGCTGGGGTATACTCATATGTTACAGTATCTTTATCTAGGGCTGGGGTATACTCATATGTTACAGTGTCTTTATCTAGGGCTGGGGTATACTCATATGTTACAGTATCTTTATCTAGGGCTGGGGTATACTCATACGTTACAGTGTCTTTATCTAGGGCTGGGGTATACTCATATGCTAAAAAACAAACACTAACATTGCAGATATTACACTATACAACAGGAAAAAGAAGAGACAATGATGACTGTTTAACTTACCTTTAGTCCATGAGTAGATGATGGTTCCAGGAACATGACAAAATGAAGGAAAAACATAATGAGATAGGTGCATTTGAGTATGTTTCTAAGATTGTGTAAATTACATTTACAAATCCCACCAAATTAGTAAACATAAACTTAGAGTTTTTGCAGCTGCAATCTAGCCTCCCCCCGGTAGTCCCAGCCTCTCTAGCCCGCTGGCCAAATGGAAACACACACACATCGTTGTGTCGACATTCACAAAGGAAAAAATACACGTTGTTTATTCAACTATAACTACAGTATGACTTTCATTGCCAAGGTGCCACCTGGGTAAGTTTGTAACATTGTATTCAAGGGGAGGTGGAAAAACACTCCTTACTCATCCAGGTGTATCTCTACAGTACACACACACACACGCATTTACGCACACACACATTTACGCACGCACAAGTACACACGCACGCRCACACACACATCATTCTCATGTGGGGTGGTAAGTGGTATTGTACTCCAGGGGAGTCAGGTACATGAAGGTACAAGGGGACGGGGAGAAAGTAAAGAGATACAAGGGGAGAACAGGGGCACAGCTTGTTTGTCATTGTGGAGAATCCCAGAGAGACTCCACTCTAATTCTCTCTGCTCTGTCTATCCCTCCTCAGCCAACCATCTCCTCTTCTCCCCCTGCTCTCCAGTCCCCTCAGCTCTCTCTGGTCCTTCTGTCTGCTCTCTCTCCTACACCTTGCCCCCATTCGCGATTCCTCTCATGTTGTAACTTCACCTCTGTCGTGGTTCAGCCTTGTTAATCCCAGTCTCAGTCTGCTCTCTTACCTCAGGTCTCAGTCTCTGTCTCGTCCCTCCAGTTCTAGTCCTCTCTCTCACCGCCTAGTCTTCAGTTCTCTTCTCACCTCTAGTTCGTCCTCTTCTCAGCTAGTCTCAGTTCTCTTCTCTTCACCCAGGTCTCAGTCTCCTCTCTCACGCAGTCTCGCAGTCTCTGTCTCATCACTCAGTCTGTCTCTCTTCACGCTTCAGGTTCTGTCTGCTCTCTCACCCAAGTCTCTGTCTCTCTCTCACCGCCAGTCTCTGTCTCTCTCTCACGTCTCAGTCTCTGTCTCTCTTTCACCCTCTAGTTCTTCTGTCTCTCTCTCACCCGAGTCTCTGTCTTCTGGTCTCTTCACCTTCAGTCGTCTGTTTACCTCGTCACCTTCAGGGTCTCTGTCTTTCTCTCACGGCCAGTCTCCTGTCCGTCTCTCTCACTCCGTGTCCCAGTCTCTGTCTCTCTCGTCACCATCGTCTGTCTCTCTCATCACCCCAGTCTTGTTCTCGTCTCATCGTAGCTGCCAGTCTGTCGTGTCTCTCACCAGTCGTCAGTCTCTCTCTGTCGAATCGCCAGTCCTGTCAGTCTCTCTTCTCACCTGCATGTCTCCATTTGGTCTCTCGTCTCAGCCCGCATGTCTTGCAGTTCTCTGGCGTCTCACCCTCAGTTCTAGTCGTTCTCTTCTCACCTGCCAGTCTGTTTGCTCTCTCTCAGCCTCCAGTTCCTGTCTTCATTCACTTGTCTTCAGTCCTCTGGTCTCTGCTGTCACGCGCTGTCTCTGTCTCTGCTCTCACGTCGCCGTTGGTCGGCTCTGTCTCGTCTGCTGCACCCCTGTTTCTCGTGTTCTTCTCTCTCCAGTCCTGTCTCTTGTCTCTCGGTCTCACCGGGCCTGTCGTCTGTCTCTTCTCACCCCCTGTCTCCTGTGCTCTCTATCACCCGCTGTCTCTGTCGTCTCTCGTTACTTGCCTGTCTCTGTCTCTCTCTCATGTCTCACCCCTGTCTTCGTCTCTCTCTCTTCCCCGAGGTTTCTGTCTCTCTCTCCCCCTGTCTGTCTCATCTTAGATCACCCTGTCTTGTCTCTTCTGCTCACTTGGTTCTTCTGGTTTGCTCTGTCTCGGTCTTACCTTGCCAGTCTGTATGCTCTAGGTCAACCGCAGTCTCGGTCTCTCTCGTCTACCGTTATGTCTCAGTCTCTCTCGTTTCACCCAGTGCTCTGTCTTCTGCTCCTCCTAAGTTCCTGCTCGCTCTTGTTGGTCTTCCACCGTCAGTGTCTGCCTCCCTGCCCCATGGTGTCTGTCCTCCTGCCTGTGGGTCTGCCCTGCCTCCGCTGTGTCTGGGCTCCCATCCCTGTGTGTGCCTCCTTCCCTTGTGTCTGCTCCCTCCTTGTGTTCTCTTCTCGGTCTCACCCTGTGGTTCTTGCTTCTCTCACCCTGTGTCTCTCTCTCTCACTCTGTGTCTTCTCTCTCGTCACTCTGGTGTCTCTCTCCTCCTGTGTGCCCTGCTTCTCTCTCCCTGTTGTCCCTCTTGCTCTCTCTCTGGTGTCCTGGCTCTTTTCTCTCCTGTGGTCCTCTACGGTTCTCCTGTGTCTCTCTCTCTCTCCTGTGTCTCTGCTTCTCTCACTTGTGTCTTCTTCTCTCCTCCCGTGGTGTCTCTCTTCTCGTCCCTGGTGTCTCTCTCTGTGCATCCTGTTGGTCTTCTCTTCTCTTCTTCCCTGTTGTTTTCTGCTCTCTCCCTGTGGTCTCTCTCTCTGTCTCTGTTGTTCTCTCTGCTTCTGTCATCCTGGTGTCTTCTCTCTTCCCCTGTGTTTCGTCTCTTCTCTCTCGCTGTGTTCTCTCTCTCTCCGCTGTGTTCTCTCTTCTTGTGTTGCTTTCCTCCGCTTTGCTCGTCTCTGTCATGTCCCTTTTTTGTCTCTCTCCCTCCCTTGTGTCTTCTTCGCCTCCTGTGTGTCTCTCTCTTTCTCCTGTTGTGTCTCGCTCTCCTCCCTTGTCTGGTCTCTCGCTCCTGTGGACTCTGTCGTGCTCTCCCTGTGTCGTCGTCCGCTCCTGGGTGTCTCTCTCTCTGCCCTGTGATCTCTCTCCTCCCTGGTGGTCTCGTCTTCCTCCCTGTGTTCTCTGCGTCTCTCCCTGTGGTCTCTCTTCTCTCCCTGTTGTCTCTCTCGTCTTGCCTGTGTCCTCCTCTCCGTCCTGTGTGCTCTCTCCCTTCTCCCCTGTGTCTCTTGCTCTCTCTTCCTGTTCTCTCCCCTCGCCTGTGTTCGTCTCTTCTTCGTCCCTGTTGTTCTCTCTCCTCGCATGTGTCGTCTCTTGGATTTAACATATGGTCTCTCTCTTTACCTAGAGTTATAGCTGGATATGATTCCTTCTGGCTCCTTGGCTATCTTTCTTCTTTCGGCTAGTGTCCATTAGAGTTCTGGTAGTTTCGATGGTTGTCTGACCTTGGTCTTTGGGTCTTCTTGTCTGGATCCACGCATTTTAGGACCTCCAGCAGCATGTCACAGAGGTGATGACAGGGAGGAGGGGAGGTGTAGAGGGTATACAGGCAGACAGTCAGGAACCGGAGGAGGGGAGGGTAGAGGTTAATAGCAAGGAGACAGTCAAGGCAGGGAGGAGGGGAGGGGTAGAGGTATAGCAGGCCAGGACAGTCAGGGCAGGGAGGAGGTGGAGGTATGGCAGGCAGAACAGTCAGGCAGGGAGGAGTAGAGGTATAACAGGCAGACAGTCCAGGGCAGGGAGGAGGGGGGGGGTAGAGGTATACAGTGCAGACAGTCAGGTGCAGGGAGGAGGGGAGGGTAAGAGGGATACATTGCAGACAGTTCAGGCAGGGAGAGGGGAGGGTAGCAGGTATATCGGTAGACAGTCAGGCAGGGAGGAGGGGAGGGTAGAGGTATATTTGCAGGCAGACGTCAGTGCAGGGAGGATGGGGGAGGGTAGAGGTATACAGGCAGACAGTCAGGCAGGGAGGAGGGAGGCGTACGAGGTATAATTCTCAGCGGTAGCAATAGCAGTCAGGCAGGGGGAGGGGAGGAAGATGGTATGAGTGCAGGCAGACAGTCAGGCGGAGGAATATGGGTAATAAGGCAGAGCAGTCAGGCAGGAGGAGGGGAGGGGTGAGGTAGTATATTTACAGTGCAGGACAGTCAGGCAGGGAGGAGGGAGGGTAGAGGTATTGCAGGCAGACAGTCTAGGCAGGGGAGGAGGAGTAAGAGGTATGATCAGGTCAGACATGTCAGGCAGGAGGAAGGGGAGGGTAGATGGTATAGTTTCAGGCTATGTACAGTCAAGGCAGGGGAGGAGGGAGGTAGCAGGTATAATTTACAGGCAGTATCAGTCAGTGCAGGGAGGGAGGGGAGGTTTAGTCAGTGTCAGACCAGTCAGTTGCAGGCGAGGGAGTGAGAGGTTTAATAAGCAGA
>NW_019944905.1:0-11290 GCF_002910315.2 Salvelinus sp. IW2-2015
CCTGTCATGAACTGGCCCACCAGACACGTTCAGGGTCCAGACCCAGGTATGAATTGTGATATCGGCACAATACATGTGGGCTGCTTTTGGTCAAGGGTTCATGATAAATGTCTTTAATGTTAGCTGCTCTGATCAAAAGTGCGACTCGCATATCTCATGAGCTAATATATCTACTGCAGGGTAACAGTGAATAACATGGAAAAAAAGAAATCTCACACTGCCCTGATAGATCATCTGCTCTGGAATAGTAATCATAACTGCTCTGGCTAGTCATCACATGTCTGCTGAAGTATCACTACTTCTGATAGTATCACTCGCTCATGGACTAGTATAGCGGCTCTTGGGATAGTTATACTACGTGGATAGTATTACTGTGCGTCTGATATATCACTACCTCGATAGTATCACTGTCTGGAATAGTAAGTCTACTGCTCTGATAGTCAAGGACTCTGCCTGGATAGTATGCACTACTGCTGGATAGTATCACTGTCTCGTGAGAGTATACTGCTTCTGGATGTATCCAGACTGGCATGCTGCATAGTATCACTGCTCTGGATAGTAATCACTACCCTGGAATAGTATCACTACTTCTTGGAGTAGTATTCACTTACTTCTGGATAGTATCACTGCTCTGGACTTAGTCTCACTACTTTTCTGGATACGTATCAATGCTTCTGGAGATAGATCATACTTCTGGATATATCAACTATCTCTGGATAGTATCATCTCTGGATAGTATGCACTTACTTCTGGATAAGCACACTGCTCTGATGTATTCAGGCTTCTGGGATGAGGTATGCAATCATGTCTGGATAGCTATCACTGCTCTGGATAGTGAATACACTATCCTGGAGTAGTATCACTCTCCTGGATCAGTATCACTCTCTGGATAGTAAATCACTACTACCTGATAGTATCACTGCTTCTGGATAGTATCACTATCTGGATAGCATTGAAGCTCTGAATATATAGTGCCTCCTGAGATTATCATCACTTGCTTAATAGCTCCGGATATATCTACTGCTCTGATAGTTTCACTACTCTGGATATGTAAATGCAGACTGCTTCTGATTAGTAATCACTGCTCTGAGTAGGTCTACACTTTGCTGTCTGGATAGTATATGCTCTGAGAGTATCACTGCTCTGGATAGTAATCACTGCGTCGAGATAGCATCACTGTGCTCTGGACAAGTAACACTTAATACATAGATAGTATCACTACTTCTGATAGTATCACTGCTTGATAGTAGTCACTAGGCTCTGGAGAGTATACATTGCTTCTGGCATAGTATTCACTGCTCTGGATATATCACTGCTCGGATAGTACACACTATCTTGATACGCAATACTGCTCTGATGATATATACGCTCTGGATACGTTCACTATGCTGGATAGTATCACTAAGCTCTGGATAGTATCACAATATACAAAGTATCACAGCTCTGGATAGGTATCAGACTGCTCTATAGTATCACTGCTCGTGCATATGTAGACTCGCTCTGGTTAGTATCATAGCTCTGGATAGTAATCACGCTCTGATGATATCTACTGCTCCTGGATAGTATCACTGCTCGTCTATGTATCACTGCGCTGGATAGTAAATTCGGACTAGCTACTGGATAAACATCACTACTATGCGATAGTATTCACTACTGAACTGGATAGTATTCACTCGCTCGGAAAATCACTGACTCTGGTATAGTAAATCACTGCTCTGATAGTATCATGTGATATTATCACTGCTTACTGTGGATAGTTATCGAACTGCTCTGGTATTAGATCCACTGCTGGATAGTAATCATGCTCTTGATAGTACACTGCCTGGATAGCATCAAATACTCCTGGATTAGCAATCCACGCTCTGGAAGCATCTGACTGCTTCGGATAGCATACTCGCTTCTGGATAGCATCATGGCTCTGGATAGTAGAATCACTGCTGTCTGGGATAGTATGTCAGCTGCACTGGAGTAGAAATACTCCTCTGGTAATAGTATCGAGCGTGCTCTGGATAGCATTCACTGGCTCTGGATATAGCATCACTGCTGACTGGATAGGCATCACTGCCTGGGATAGAATCACTGCTCTGGATAGTAATCACTGGCCTGGATAGGTAGCAACTGCTTGCTAGGATAGTATCCTACTGCTCTGATAGCATCACTGCTACTGGATAGCATCACTGCGCTCTGGATAGTATTCACTAGCCCTTTTATTGAATCCTTTATGTATCTGGCTTTTGTGTAGTGTGCTCGTCTGAAAATGTAGTTCTACTCTCTTGCTCAATCAGACTCTGGTTGCACTTCAGGCCTTGAATTGTTCAATCGGTAGCCTCTAATCTTATCCAGACATAGGTCCATATTCTATATGCTTTAATAATGCTTTTTACACTCGGTTTTAACGGGAATATACCTGCGGTAAAACTCGGAGAAGAGTATTGTTAGCGTGTCCATTTTCAGATTGAACGTTTTGTGAAAATAAACAAAATATTCAAGCCTAACTCACACAGTCATACCGGTGATCTGAAGGCGGAGTCTCGAGTGGGGCAGTGGTGGAGCTGCGGCGATGGGCTGGGGCCAGCTTGTCGTCCAGACAGAAAGCACATCACGCAGAACCAACAGCTCCTTCTACTTTGCTGTTGCAGCAACTGAGTAACAGGTCTCCCCTTCCTGAGCCCAGCTCATAACTCGAGACACTCGGCCAACGTTTGTCATACAGGCCTTGGCCAGCAGGGTCTGGGGAGAGGAGACAGGACAGTATACTTATGTTGTCATACCAGGGCCTTAGCCAGCAGGGTCTGGGAGAGGAGACAGACAGTACATAACTATGTTGTCATACAGGGCCTTGCCAGCAGGGTCTGGGAGAGGAGACAGGACAGAACTATATATGTTGTCATACAGGCCTTAGCCAGCAGGGTCTGGGAGAGGAGACAGGACAGTATACTATGTTGTCAATACAGGGCCTGGCCAGCAGGGTCTGGGGAGAGGAGACAGACAGTATACTATGTTGTCAAAACGAGGCCTTGGCCAGCAGGGTCTGGGGAGAGGAGACAGGACAGTATCTATGTTGTCATAACAGGGCCTTGGCCAGCAGGGTCTGGGGAGAGGAGACAGGACAGTAATACCCTATGTTGTCATACAGTTGGCCGAGCAGGTCTGGGGAGAGGAGACAGACAGTATACCTATGTTGTCATACAGGGCCTTAGCCAGCAGGGCCTGGGGAGAGGAGACAGGACAGTATATATGTTGTCATACAGCCTTGCCAGCAGGGCTGGGGAGAGGAGACAGGACAGTACTACTATGTTGTCATACAGGGCTTGGCCAGCAGGGTCTGGGGAGAGGAGGACAGGACAGTATACTATGTTGTCATACAGGGCCTTGGCCAGCAGGTCGGGGAGAGGAGACAGACAGTATACTATGGTTTCATATGCAGGGGCCTGGAGCAGGGTCTGGGAGAGGACAGGGCAGCATGACACAACATATAAATACAACACAGCACAGATTAAACACAACATAAAATCACAACACAGAATACAACACAGTATACAACACAACACAGTATATCAACAGCACAATTTGTGTGGGCCCCTGTAAACCATACCAATGTGTCGAGACATTCCTCTGGCCCCTGTAAACCCTAACCATTTGTCATGACAAACCTCTGGCCCTGTAAACCTGCCGCACGTGTCGAGACAACCCTCTGGCCCTGTAAACCATAACATGTGTTGAGACATCCTCTGGCCCCTGTAACCATAACCACGTGTTGAGACATTCCTCTGGCCCCTGTAACCATAACCACGTGTTGAGAACATCCCTCTGGCCCCTGTAAACCATAACCACGTGTTGAGACATTCCTCTGGCCCTGTAAACCATAATCCACGTGTTGAGACATCCTCTGTAAACCATAACCATGTGTTGAGACATTCCTCTGGCCCCTGTAAACCATAACCACGTGTTGAGACATTCCTCTGGCCCTGTAAACCTCGGGCCAGTAGTCACACACTCTCTTTCCTCACACATGGGTTTGGGGCAGGTAAACTGAAAACCACATGCTTCAAGGTGTCCGATCACATTAACCATTAAAGGCCCACAACAGATCTCCCCAGACCTCCCATTATACATATAGTATGACATCATTGGTGCCAAACCCAGACCTCCCCATTAACATATGTATGACATCATTGGTGCCAACCCAGACCTCCCCATTATACATATAGTATGACATCATTGGTGCCAACCCCAGACTCCCATTATACATATAGTATGACATCATTGGGTGCCAACCCCAGACCTCCCCATTATACATATAGTATGATATCATTGGTGCCAACCCCAGACCTGTCCCATTATACATATAGTATGATATCATTGGTGCCAACCCCAGACCTCCCCAGTCCTGCCCATTATACATATAGTATGATAATCATTGGTGCCAACCCGCAGACCTCCCCAGTCTGCCCATTATACATATAGTATTGATATCATTGGTGCCAACCCCGACCTCCCCAGTCTGCCCATTATCCATATATATATAATCATTGGTGCAACCCCAGACCTCCCCAGTCCTGTCCATTATACATATAGTAGATATATCTGGTGCAACCCCAGACCTCCCCAGTCCTGTCCATTATACATATAGTATGATATCATGGCACCCCAGACCTCCCATCCTGTCCATTATACATATAGTATGTTATCATTGGTGCTGAGCATCCTTATGGTGATATTCTAGCCCATCCCACTCTCCCCTGTCTTCCCCAATCTCTCTAGCTCTCCCTGGCTGTCAGTAAGACTGTCTGTCTGTCTGTCTGTCTGACTTCTGTCTGCTGAATGACTGGCTTGTAAACCTCAACTCACTGCTTTGTCGTCGTCTGCTGTGCGTCTATCTGTCTGTGCGTCTGTCTGCTGAATGACTGGCTTGTAAACCTCCTCAACTCACCGCCCTGTCTGTCTGTCTGTCTGTCTGTCTGTCTGCTGTCTGTCTGTCTGTCTGTGCGTCTGTCTGTCTGTCTGCTGAATGACTGCTTGTAAACCCCTCAACTCACCGCCCGTGTCTTGTCTGTCTGTCTGTCTGTCTGTCTGTCTGTCTGTCTGTCTGTCTGTCTGTCTGTCTGTCTGTCTGTCTGTCTGCGTCTGTCTACTGAAGGACTGGCTTGTAAACCTCCTCAACTCACCGCTCTCGTCTGTCGTGTCTTGTCTGTCTGTCTGTCTGTCTGTCTGTCTGTCTGTGCGTCTGTCTGTCTTCTGCTGAATGCTGGCTTGTAAGCCTCCCAACTCACGCTCTGTCTGTCTGTCGTCTGTCTGTCTGTCTGTCTGTCTGTCTGTCTGTCTGTCTGTCTGTCTGTCTGTCTGTCTACTCAATGACTGGCCTGTAAACCCCTCAACTCACTGCTCTGTTTACTGTGAGTGGACAGAGACGGGAGGAGGTTTACAGGACATAGCAAACACACGTGCGTAGGCCCACCCACATTTTGAAGGGGTGTCCACATACTTTTGTATATATAAGTGTATCTACTGTCGTGAATGTAAAGATACATTTATCTACTGTTCTATGATAACAGATACAGATATCTACTGTCTAGATACGATACAGATATCTATGTTATGATAACGATACGATATCTATGTCTATGATAACGATACAGATATCTACTGTCTATGATATAACGATACAGATATCTACGTATCTATGATAAATGACACAGATATCTACTGTCTATGATAATGATTACAGATATCTACTGTCTATGAATAACGATACAGATTATCGTATTGTCCTGTGAATGTAAAGTACATTTATCTACTGTCTATGATAATGATACAGATATTCATCTGTATGATAATACACTTTATCTACTGTCTATGATAACGATACAGATATCTACTGTCTATTGATATGATACATTTACTCTACTGTCATGATAATGACACAAGATTCTAACTGTCTATGATATGCCACATATCTACTGTCTATGATAATACACATATCTTACTGTCTATGATAAGATACAGAATCTACTGTCTATGATAACGATAACACATATCTACTGTCTATGATAATGATACAGATATATACTGTCTACGTTAATGATAATGATACATTTATCTACTGTCTAATGATATAATGATACATTTATCTACTGTCTATGATAATGATACAGATATATAGCTGTCTACGATAATGATATAATGACATTTATCTACTGTCTATGATAATGATACATTTATCTACTGTCTACGATAATGATAACAGATATATACTGTCTACGATAATGATAATGATACATTTATCTACTGTCTATGATAATGATACATTTATCTACTGTCTATGATAATGATACAGATATATACTGTCTACGATAATATAATGATACATTTATTCTTATTATCTACTGTCTATGATAATGATACATTTATCTACTGTCTATGATAATGATACTGTTATAATGATACTGTGCTTCCCCGGCAGAGATAAAACAGTCTAATATTTTTTACACAGGGGATTACACCAACAGTAAATATGTAAACAGCACAGCCAGGGGTAGAGAGGGGGAGAGAGTGGGAGGGAGAGGGAAAGAGAGAACATAGGGCAGGAAGTGAGCCTGTAAAAATGACCTATCACACACACACACAGTGATTAAGAGGTAGAATGAGCTGTGTGCATGACATACTGTAGTCGTCTGTGAGAACGTAGAACAMAATATATTAAACTGCATCTCTTTGGCACGTAATGTCCAGCTCTTAGAGTTTTACACCAGTCTTCAAAGGTTTTCATCGTACAGTATGAATTGAATTATCAGAACTGAAGACAGATTTGCTATGGGTTTTATCTGAAAGGTTTTACTGAATCTACTGAGGTCATCAGGAAGTGTTCTTGTATTGGAAGGAGAGTCACCTCTGACCCCTTTCCCCTGAACCCAACCAAGAGACAGAGTGGCTACTGGGAGACAGACTGTCTTCGCTGGCACTGAAACACAAACTGACATGACCTCCCTGAGACTCACTGGTATTTCCTGTATCAACCGCTGAGAACTATGTCACAAAGCATTAGAACTACATTACGCACTAATCCAACATTAGCATCAATGACTATTTTGCACACATAACGATACAGAGAGAGAGAACGCTCAAGAGAAAAGGAGAGAGAGAGAGAATGCTCAAGAGAAAAGGAGAGAACGCTCAAGAGAAAAGGAGAGCGAGAGAGAACGCTCAAGAGAAAAGGAGAAAGAGAGAGCAGATGCTGTACTGTAGTAGTATACTGTAGTACTGTAGTGACCAGGGCTAGTAACTATATACTGTAGTACTGTAGTGACCAGGGTTCGTAAACTATATACTGTAGTACTGTAGTGACGCAGGGTTAGTAACTATATACTGTAGTACTGTAGTGACCAGGGTGTAACTATATACTGTAGTACTGTAGTGACCAGGGTTAGTAACTATTATACTGTAGTGACAGGTTAGTAACTATATACTGTAGTGACGCAGAGGTTAGTACTATATACTGTAGTGACCAGGGTTAGTAACTATATACTGTAGTACTGGTAGTGACCAGGGTTAGTAACTATATACTGTAGTACTGTAGTGACCAGGGTTAGTAACTATATACTGTAGTACTGTAGTGACGCAGGTTAGTAACTATATACTGTAGTACTGTAGTGACCAGGGTTAGTAACTATATACTGTGTACTGTGTGACCAGGGTTAGTACTATATACTGTAGTGACCAGGGTTAGTAACTATATAACTGTAGTGACCAGGGTTAGTAACTATATACTGTGGTACTGTAGTGACCAGGGTTAGTAACTATACTGTAGTACTGTAGTGACCAGGGTTAGTAACTTATAACTGTAGTGACCAGGGTTAGTAACTATATACTGTAGTGACCAGGGTTAATAACTATATACTGTAGTGACCAGGGTTAGTAACTATATACTGTAGTACTGTAGTGACCAGGGTTAGTAACTATATACTGTAGTACTGTAGTGACCAGGGTTAGTAACTATATATAACTGTAGTGACCAGGGTTAGTAACTATATACTGTAAGTGACCAGGGTTAGTAACTATATATGTGACTGTAGTGACCAGGGTTGTAACTATATACTGTAGTCTGTAGTGACGAGGGTTAGTAACTATATACTGTAGTGACCAGGGTTAGATAACTATATATTGTAGTGACCAGGGTTATAACTATATACTGTAGTGACGCAGGGTTAGTAACTATATACTGTAGTACTGTAGTGACCAGGGTTAGTAACTATATACTGTAGTACTGTAGTGACCAGGGTTAGTAACTATATACTGTAGTGACCAGGGTTAGTAAATATATAGCTGTATGTGACCAGGGTTAGTAACTATATACTGTAGTACTGTAGTGACCAGGGTTAGTAACTATATACTGTAGTGACCAGGGTTAGTAACTATATCTGTAGTGACCAGGGTTAATAACTATATACTGTAGTGACCGGTTAATAACTATATACTGTAGTGACCAGGGTTAGTAATATATACTGTAGTACTGTAGTGACCAGGGTTAGTAACTATATACTGTAGTACTGTAGTGACCAGGGTTAGTACTATATACTGTAGTACTGTAGTGACACAGGGTTAGTAACTATATAACTGTAGTGACCAGGGTTAGTAACTATATACTGTAGTGACCAGGGTTAATAACTATATACTGTAGTGACCAGGGTTAGTAACTATATACTGTAGTGACCAGGGTTAATAACTATATACTGTAGTGACCGGGTTAGTAACTATATACTGTATTGACCAGGGTTAATAACTATATACTGTAGTGACCAGGGTTAGTAACTATATACTGTAGTGAGACCAGGGTTAATAACTATATACTGTAGTGACCAGGGTTAGTAACTATTACTGTATACCCAGGTTAGTAACTATATACAGTGTTTCCTGAACAGCAGTGACAGCTTCTGCAGCTTATCTCCTGCTACCGTCTTGTTTTATTTAACCACAGACTTCCTGACCTCTCTGCATCTTTCTGCTTTTACTAGTGCCATGATCACACACACACACACACACTACAGAGAAGAGAAGACAAAGACAGACAGACAGAGGGACACAGACCCTGACAGACAGAGGGATACAGACCCTGACAGACAGAGGGACACAGACTCTGACAGACAGAGGACACAGACCCTGACAGACAGAGGGACACAGAACCTGACAGACAGAGGACACAGACCCTGACAGACAGAGGGAACAGACGCCTGACAGACAGAGGGACACAGACCCTGACAGACAGAGGGACACAGACCCTGACAGACAGAGGGACACATACCCTGACAGAAAGAGAGACACAGACCCTGACAGACAGAGGGACACAGACTCTGACAGACAGACACAGACCCTGACAGACAGAGGGACACAGACTCTGACAGACAGAGGGACACAGACCCTGACAGACAGAGGGACACAGACTCTGACAGACAGAGGGACACAGACCTGACAGACAGAGGGACACAGACTCTGACAGACAGAGGACACAGACTCTGACAGAGGGACACAGACCCTGACAGACAAGAGGACACAGACCCCTGACAGACAGAGGACACAGCCTTGACAGACAGAGGGACACAGACCCTGACAGACAGAGGGACACAGACTTCTGACAGACAGAGAACACAGACTTGACAGAGGGACACAGACCTGACAGACAGAGGCCACAGACCCTGACAGACAGAGGGACACAGACTCTGACAGACAGAGGGACACAGACTCTGACAGACAGACACAGACCCTGACAGACAGACACAGACCCTGACAGACAGACACAGACCCTGACAGACAGAGGGACACAGACCTAACAGACAGAGGGACACAGACCCTAACAGACAGAGGGACACAGACCCTGACAGACAGAGGGACGCAGACAGAGGACACAGACTCTGACAGAGGGACACAGACCCTGACAGACAGAGGACACAGACCCTGACAGACAGAGGGACCACAGACTCTGACAGACAGAGGACACAGACTCTGACAGACAGAACACAGACAACGACCCTAAGACGACACAGACCCTGACCAGACAGACACAGACCCCTGACAGACAGAGGGACACAGACCCTAACAGAGGGCACAGACCCTGACAGAGGTACACAGACCCTGACAGACAGACACAGACCCTGACCGACTCTGACAGGACATAGCGCTGCTGTCCATTTCCAACTTGTAATCCTCTCACCAGCAGCTACAGAGCTTCACGCTTTTAAAAACACTCGAGATCAGCTGTGAAGCTCCAGTGATCTGGTTTTAGCTGTTAGTTCAACAGCTAGTCTTCATTTACAGCTTCTCTGAAGCCTGGTGTCTGTACCAAATACTTCCTAAGGTTCTAAAGCTATGCAGAGAACAAGGGTTGTCAGCTGTGGACGCAACTTGTGGATCTGATGGGTTTTCTGAGAGCCTGGTTTTATACATCTTCTAAAGGTTAAGGGTTTAATGAGGGCTCATAAAGGCTGAGAATCCTCTCTGACAAGAAATACTCTGCAGTCATCATTATACATGCTGGCGGAGCTTTGAGAGCTGGGGGTGGGGGGGGGGGGGCATGGAAATAGGAGGTAGCTACTAGCTGACACCGCAACTCAAAGTGAAATCTAAGCAGGTGGTCTTTACAAGCAAACATTCCTTCAGACGGCACAACTAGGGCAATGAATGAATGAACCAGGACTGGATAGAGCAAAACACACACATTTCACCATTAAGACTTCAAACACTAAGATAACCGTTTGATTTTAACTTTGTACACCCATGATCAGTTACACGATGCTGGAACATACCTCCATATTTTTAGAGCCTCCGTATCCGACCCAACAGTAGTTAGTTCAGTAGTCCGGTTCACAGGTCCTCCTCTATAGCCCGTCAATCATAACTAACGTCTGGCTGCTTGTCTGTCTGATTCACCAGTGGCTTGACTTGAGCAAGACAACACTGGAACTAAAGGCAAAAAAAAAAAATTCAGCTGCTTTTTGAGTTCCTGCACCTCTTGTAGAATATTGGTCTAGAAAGTCTGCAGTTCTGGCACCTAAATATAAACAGGCGGGCACCTAGTTCAAGTCCGGGATGAATCCTCTCTGTGAAGGCAGTGGTGCGGTGCCTGTCCTCCTCTCTCCCTCTCTGAAACACATTGTGTGCTTGTCACAGAGCCGCAGACCCTTCACTGAAGGGGCAGAACACTCAGCGGCTGTTGACGATGGGTTTGGTTTCCTGGTTTCTCAAGTGGCTGGCTGAGCACACCACTCTCTCTCTTGGCCACACGGCACTCTACTACTAT
>NW_019944905.1:11315-28840 GCF_002910315.2 Salvelinus sp. IW2-2015
CAGGCTCACTTCCTGCCCTATCACAACACACAGTGATTAAGAGGTAGAATGAGCTGTGTGCATGACATACTGTAGTCGTCTGTGGAACGTAGAACATAATATATTTAAACTGCATCTCTTTGGCACGTAATGTCCAGCTCTTAAAGTTTTACCACCAGTCTTCAAAGGTTTTCATCGTACAGTATGAATTGAATTATCAGAACTGAAGACAGATTTGCTATGGGTTTTATCTGAAAGGTTTACTGAATCTACTGAGGTCATCAGGAAGTGTTCTTGTATTGGAAGGAGAGTCACCTCTGACCCCTTTCCCCTGAACCCAACCAAGAGACAGAGTGGCTACTGGGAGACAGACTGTCTTCGCTTGCACTGAAAACACAAACTGACATGACCTCCCCTGAGACTCACTGGTATTTCCTGTATCAACCGCTGAGAACTATGTCACAAAGCATTAGAACTACATTACGCACTAATCCAACATTAGCATCAATGACTATTTTGCCACACATAACGATACAGAGAGAGAGAACGCTCAAGAGAAAGGAGAGAGAGAGAAGAATGCTCAAGAGAAAAGGAGAGAACGCTCAAGAGAAAAGGAGAGCGAGAGAGAACGCTCAGAGAAAAGGAGAAAAGAGCAGATGCATGATGTACTTTATGTAGTAGTATATGTAGTACTGTAGTGACCAGGGCTAGTAACTATATACTGTAGTACTGTAGTGACCAGGGTTAGTAATATATATACTGTAAGTACTGTAGTGACCAGGGTTAGTAACTATATACTGTAGTACTGTAGTGACCAGGGGTTAGTAACTATATTATGTAGTACTGTAGTGACAGGGTTAGTAACTATATACTGTAGTGACAGGGTTAGTACTATATACTGTAGTGACCAGAGGCGGGTTAGTAACTTATATTACGTGTAGTGACCAGGGTTAGTACTATATACTGTAGTACTGTGTGACCAGGGTTAGTAACTATATACTGTAGTACTGTAGTGACCAGGGTTAGTAACTATATACTGTAGTACTGTAGTGACCAGGGTTAGTAACTATATACTGTAGTACTGTAGTGACCAGGGTTAGTAACTATATTACTGTAGGTACTGTAGTGACCAGGGTTAGTAACTATATACTGTAGTGACCAGGGTTAGTAACTATATACTGTAGTGACCAGGGTTAGTAACTATATACTGTGGTACTGTAGTGCCAGGGTTAGTAATATACACTGTAGTACTTTAGTGACCAGGGTTAGTAACTATATACTGTAGTGACCAGGGTTAGTAACTATTACTTGTAGTGACCAGGGTTAATAACTATATACTGTAGTGACCAGGGTTAGTAACTATATACTGTAGTACTGTAGTGACCAGGGTTAGTAACTATATACTGTAGTACTGTAGTGACCAGGGTTAGTAACTATATATCTGTAGTGACCAGGGTTAGTAACTATATACTGTAGTGACCAGGGTTAGTAACTATATACTGGGTTACTGTAGTGACCAGGGTTAGTAACTATATTACTGTAGTACTGTAGTGACCAGGGTTAGTAACTATATACTGTTTAAGTGACCAGGGTTAGTAACTATATACTGTAGTGACCAGGTTAATAACTATAATACTGTGTGACCAGGGTTAGTAACTATATACTGTAGTACTGTAGTGACCAGGGTTAGTAACTATATACTGTAGTACTGTAGTGACCAGGGTTAGTAACTATATACTGTAGTGACCAGGGTTAGTAACTATATACTGTAGTGACCAGGGTTAGTAACTATATACTGTAGTACTGTAGTGACCAGGGTTAGTAACTATAATACTGTAGTGACCAGGGTTAGTAACTTATACTGTTAGTGACGCAGGGTTAATAACTATATACTGTAGCTGACCAGGTTTTAATAACTATATACTGTAGTGACCAGGGTTAGTAACTATATACTGTATAACTGTAGTGACCAGGGTAGTAACTATATTACTGTAGTACTGTAGTGACCAGGGTTAGTAACTATATACTGTAGTACTGTAGTGACCAGGGTTAGTAACTATATACTGTAGTGACCAGGGTTAGTAACTATATACTGTAGTGACCAGGGTTAATAACTATACTGTAGTGACCACGGTAGTAACTATATACTGTAGTGACCAGGGTTAATAACTATATACTGTAGTGACCAGGGTTAGTAACTATATACTGTAGTTGACCAGGGTTAATAACTATATACTGTAGTGACCAGGGTTAGTAACTATATACTGTAGTGACCAGGGTTAATAACTATATACTGTAGTGACCAGGTAGTAACTATATATGTAGTGACCAGGGTAGTAATATATACAGTGTTTTCCTGAACAGCAGTGACAGCTTCTGCAGCTTATCTCCTGCTACCGTCTTGTTTTATTTAACCACAGACTTCCTGACCTCCTGCATCTTCTGCTTTTACTAGTGCCATGATCACACACACACACACACACTACGAGAAGAGAAGACAAAGACAGACAGACAGAGGGACACAGACCCTGACAGACAGAGGGATACAGACCCTGACAGACAGAGGGACACAGACTCTGACAGACAGAGGACACAGACCCTGACAGACAGAGGGACACAGAACCTGACAGACAGAGGGACACAGACCCTGACAGCAGAGGGACACAGACCCTGACAGACAGAGGGACACCAGACCCTGACAGACAGAGGGACACAGACCCTGACAGACAGAGGGACACATACCCTGACAGAAAGAGAGACACAGACCCTGACAGACAGAGGGACACAGACTCTGACAGACAGACACAGACCCTGACAGACAGAGGGACACAGACTCTGACAGACAGAGGGACACAGACCCTGACAGACAGAGGGACACAGACTCTGACAGACAGAGGGACACAGACCTGACAGACAGAGGGACACAGACTCTGACAGACAGAGGACACAGACTCTGACAGAGGGACACAGACCCTGACAGACAAGAGGACACAGACCCTGACAGACAGAGGACACAGACCTTGACAGACAGAGGGACACAGACCCTGACAGACAGAGACACAGACTCTGACAGACAGAGAACACAGACTCTGACAGAGGGACACAGACCCTGACAGACAGAGGACACAGACCCTGACAGACAGAGGGACACAGACTCTGACAGACAGAGGGACACAGACTCTGACAGACAGACACAGACCCTGACAGACAGACACCAGACCCTGACAGACAGACACAGACCCTGACAGACAGAGGGACACAGACCTAACAGACAGAGGGACACAGACCCTAACAGACAGAGGGACACAGACCCTGACAGACAGAGGGACGCAGACAGAGGACACAGACTCTGACAGAGGGACACAGACCCTGACAGACAGAGGACACAGACCCTGACAGACAGAGGGACACAGACTCTGACAGACAGAGGACACAGACTCTGACAGACAGACACAGACCTGACAGACAGACACAGACCTGACAGACAGAACAGACCCTGACAAGACAGAGGGACACAGACCCTAACAGAGGGACACAGACCCTGACAGAGGTACACAGACCCTGACAGACAGACACAGACCCTGACAGACTCTGACAGGACATAGCGCTGCTGTCTCCATTCCAACTTGTAATCCTCTCACCAGCAGCTACAGAGCTTCACGCTTTTAAAAACACTCGAGATCAGCTGTGAAGCTCCAGTGATCTGGTTTTAAGCTGTTAGTTCAACAGCTAGTCTTCATTTACAGCTTTCTGAAGCCTGGCTGGTGTCTGTACCAAATACTTCCTAAGGTCTAAAGCTATGCAGAGAACAAGGGTTGTCAGCTGCTTGGACGCAACTTGTGGATCTGATGGGTTTTCTGAGAGCCTGGTTTTATACATCTTCTAAAGGTTAAGGTTTAATGAGGTCTCATAAAGGCTGAGAGAATCTCTCTGACAAGAAATACTCTCATATTTACAGAGCTGGGGGGGGGGGGGGGGGGCATGGAAATAGGAGGTAGCTACTAGCTGACACCGCAACTCAAAGTGAAATCTAAGCAGGTGGTCTTACAAGCAAACATTCCTTCAGACGGCACAACTAGGGCAATGAATGAATGAACCAGCGACTGGATAGAGCAAAACACACACATTTCACCATAAGACTTCAAACACTAGATAACCGGTTGATTTTACTTTGTACACCATGATCAGTTACACGATGCTGGAACATACCTCCATATTTAGAAGCCTCCGTATCCGACCCAACAGTAGTTAGTTCAGTAGTCCGGTTCACAGGTCCTCCTCTATACCGTCAATCATAACTAACGTCTGGCTGCTTGTCTGTCTGGATTCACCAGTGCTTGACTTGAGCAAGACAACACTGGAACTAAAGGCAAAAAAAAAATTCAGCTGCTTTTTGAGTTCCTGCACCTCTTGTAGAATATTGGTCTAGAAAGTCTGCAGTTCTGGCACCTAAATATAAACAGCGCGGGCACCTAGTTCAAGTACGGGATGAATCCTCTCTGTGAAGCAGGGCTGCGGTGCCTGTCCCTCCTCTCTCCCTCTCTGAAACACATTGTGTGCTTGTCACAGAGCCGCAGACCCTTCACTGAAGGGGCAGAACACTCAGCGGCTTTGACAGATGGGGTTTCCTGGTTTCTCAATGGCTGGCTGAAGCACCCCTCTCTCCTTGGCCACACCCTCATCCCTCTAACTCAAACCTCACCGGGCTAAGTCACTCCTCACCCCGCTAAGTCACTCCTCACCCCGCTAAGTCACTCCTCACCCCGCTAAGTCACTCCTCACCCCTCAAACTCACACCTCACCCAGCTAAGTCACTCCTCACCCCTCAAACTCACACCTCACCCAGCTAAGTCACTCCTCACACCTCACCCTGCTAACTCACCCCTCAAACTCACTCCTCACCCCGCTAAGTCATTCCTCAACCCTCAAACTCACTCCTCACTCCGCTAACTCACCCCTCACCCCGCTAACTCACTCCTCATGCCGCTAACTCACCCTGCTAACTCACTCCTCATGCCGCTAACTCACCCTGCTAACTCACTCCTCTATGCGCATAACTCACCCTGCTAAACTCACTCCTCATCCAGCTAACTCAACTCCTCACGCCGCTAACTCACCCTGCTAACTCACTCTTCACTCCTTCATGCCGCTAACTCACCCTGCTAACTCACTCCTCATGCCGCTAAAACTCACCCGCTAACTCACTCCTCATCCAGCAACTCACTCTCACGCCGCTAACTCACCCTGCTAACTCACTCCTCACTCCTCATGCCGCTAACCTCACTCTCACGACCCGCTAACTCCCACTCCTTCACCGCCCGCTAACTCACCTGCTAACTCACTCCTCACGCCGCTAACTCACCCTTCAAACTCACTCTTCCACTCTTTCTTCCACACCAGGGACCGTAACTAGCTCATGTTCTAAAGCAGAAGTGTGTCAGTTGGTTTTATGGTTTACCATCTTCTGTTCCATCCACAGAGGGGTTTCATTCTTCTGTTTTTTCATTTCCCCTTTTTTACCCAGTTTCATCCTCTGTTCATCTCGGAGTTTATTATTTTGGGTTTTTGTTGAAAGTCATGGGATTCCTTCGATAATATAACAGAGTTGGTCTGGAAAGTTGACTGACTGGGGTTGGGCGGGTATGGGGGATATGACTGGGTTTGCGGGGGATAATTGACTGGGTTGGGGGGTATGGGGGATATGACTTGGGTTGGGTTGTATGGGGATATGATCTGGGTTGGGGATATGACTGGGTTGGGGGGATGATGACTGGTTGGGGGTATGGGGGCATATTACTGGGTTGGGGGGTATTGGGGGATATGACTGGGTTGGGGGATTGGGGTATGAACTGGTTGGGGGATTATGGACTGGGTTGGGGATATGACTGGCTTGGGAGGGTATGGGGGATATGACTGGGTTGGGGGTATGGGGGATATGACTGGGTTTGGGGATAATGGGGAGATATGGACTGGGTGGGATATGACTGGGTTGTGATGGTATGGGGATATGGGACTGGGTTGGGTATGACTGTTGCGGGGGGTAATGGCGGATATGACTGGGTTGGGGGGTATGGACTGGGTTGGGGGGTATGGGGATTTATTGACTGGGTTGGGGGGTCATATGACTGGCGTTTGGGGGGTATGACTGGGTTGGGGCGTATGGGGGATATGACTGGGGTTGGGGTATGGGGGGATATGACTGGGTTGAGGGTATGGGGATATGACTGGCGTTGGGGGTTATGGGGATATGACTGGGTTGGGGGATATGACTGGGTTGGGCGTATGGGGGCATATTTGGACGGGTTTGGGGGTATGGGGATATGACTGGGCGTTGAGGGTATGGGGATATGAACTGGGTTGGCGGGATATACTGGGTTGGGGGTATGGGATATGACTTGGCGTTGGGGGATATTGGACTGGGTTTGGGGGGTATGACTGGGTTTGGCGTATGGGGATTATGACTGGGTTGGGAGGTATGGGATATGACTGGGTTGGGGGGTATGACTGGGTTGGGGTATGGGGGATATGACTGGGTTGCTGGTGGGTGGGTTATGGGGGATATGACTGGGTTGGGGCGGTATTGGGGATATGACTGGGTTGGGGGTATGACGGTTGGGGCATATGAACTGGGTTGGGGGATATTGACTGGGTTGGGGGTATGACTGGGTGGGGTATGGGGATATGAACTGGTTTCGGGGGTATGGGGATTAATGACTGGGTTGGGGGTATGGGGATATGACTGGGTTGGGCGTATGATGGTTGGGGGCATATGACTGGCGTTGGGGTATGACTGGTTGGGGGTTGGGGGATTGACTGGGTTGGTGGTATGGGTGGATATGACTTGGGTTGGGGATATGACTGGGTTGGGGGTATGGGGATTTACTGGGTTGGGGGAGTATGGGGGATATGACTGCGGTTGGTTGGGGGTATGACTGGGTTGGGGGATATGACCTGGGTTGGCGGAGGATGGGATATGACTGGCGGTTGGGGGTAGTATGGGGATATGACTGGGTTGGGGGATATGGCTGAGGGTTGTATGACTGGTTGGGGGTATGGGTAACTGGTGGTTGCGGGGTATGGGGATCATGACTGGGTTGGGGGGGGGTATGGACTGGTGGTTGCTGGGGGATTGGGGATGATTGACTGGTCTAGGCGATGGGGATATGACTGGGTTGGGGGTATGGCGGATTGACTGGGTTGGGGATATAGCTGAGTTGAGGCGGTATGGGATATGACTGGGGTTGGGTGGGTATGGGGATCATGACCTGGGTTGGGGGTATGACTGGGTTGGGAGGTATTGGGGATATGACTGGGTTTGGGGGGTATGGAACTGGGTTGCGGGGGTATGGGGCATATGACTGGGTTGGGGGAATGACTGGGTTGGGGGTATGACTGGAGGTTGGGGCGTATGGGATATGACTGGGTTGGGGGTATGGGGGATATGACTGGGTTGAGGGGTATGGGGATATGACTGTGGGAAGACGCGTTGGGGTATGGGGATATGACTGGGGTGTGGGGAATGCTGGATGTTGGTGGGGCGTCATGGGGGATATGACTGGCGTTGTATGGGGATATATGGTTGGGTATGGGGATATGACTGGGTGTTGAGGGGTATGGCGGATATGGACTGGAGTTGGGGAATGACTGGGTTAGGGGTATGGGGATATGACTTGGGTTGGGGATATGACTGGCTGTTGGGGTTATGACTGGGTTGGGGCGGTATGGGGAGGATATGAGCTGGCGTGGGGAGGTATGGGGATTGGGACTGGGTTGGGTGTATGACTGGTTGGGGGGTATGGGGGATATGACTGGGTTGGGGGATATGGGGGATATGGACTGGGTTGTTTGGGGGTATGGGGATATGACTGTGGGGTAGTGGGTGGGGATATGACTGGGTTGGAGGATATGACTGGGTTGTGGGGATATGACTGGGTTGGGGGGTATGACTGGGTGGGGATGATATGGGTTGGGGTATGGGGATATGACTGTTGGGGGGTATGGCGGGAATATGACTGGGTTGGGGATGGGTATGACTGGGTTGGCGGCATACTGGGTTGGGGATAATGACTGGGTTGGGGGGTATGACTGGGGTCTGGGGTCTATGGGGCATATGACTGGTTGTGGTGGGTAGCTGGTACTGGGTTATGCTGCGGGGCTATGGGGGATATTGACGTTGGGGCGATATGGGGTGTATCGGGGTATGAGAGCTGTTGGGGGTATGACTGGGTTGAGGCTGATGATGGGGGGATATGACTGGGTTTGAGGCGTATGGGGGACTATGACTGGCGTTGGGGGGTATGGGGGATATGACTGGTTGTGGGGTATTGACTGGGTTGGGGGTATGGGGATATGACTTGGGTTGGGGGGTATTTGACTGGGGTTGGGGATGGGATTATGACGGGGGGATATGACTGGGTTGGGGGTGTATGGGTAGCACTGGTCTGGGGTAGGGGATATGACTGGGTTGGGGGTATGGGGATATGATGGGTCTGGGGGTATGGGGATAATGAATGGGTTGGTGGTGTATGGTGGGGTATGACTGGGTGGTAGGAAGTGCTGTCATGACTGTGGATATGGGATATGAGCTGGGTTGGGGTATGATGGTGGGATATGAGCTGGGGCGTGGTGACTTGGGGGGTATGGGGGATAGACTGGGTTTGGAGGGTTATGGGATATGAACGGTTGGGGAGTATGAGGGATATGGGGGGTATTTTTGGGACATGCATGGTTTGGGGGATATGAGGTGGCGTATGGGGATATGACTGGGTGGGGATATGGGGGATATGACTGGGTTTGGGTAGGGATATGGACTGGGTTGCGGGGGTATATGGGGATATGACTGGTTGGGGGATATGATGGGGGACTTGCGGTGGGGTATGGGGATATGACTGGGTTGGGGATGACGTTTTGAGGTTTTAGAACTGGGTTGGGGGTATGACTGGGTTGGGGGTATGGGGATATACTGGGTGGGAGGGTAGGGGGATATGACTGGGTTCGGGGGTATGACTGGGTTGGGGCGTTATGGTGCGGATATGAACTGGGTTGGTAGGGGAGTATGCGGATGACGTATGGGAAGACTGGGTTTGGGGGGTAGTGGGGATATGACGTTGGGGTATGGGGGTATGACTGCGGTTGGCATATGCTGTGAGGGATATGACTGAGGTTGGGGGCTATGACTGGGTGGGGATGACTGGGTTGGGAGGGGATACTGACTCGGGTTGGGGTATGGGGAATATGGACTGAGAGTAGGGAAGAGGATGATGCTTGGGGATATGACTGGGGTTGGGGTATTGGACGTGTGGGGTGGGGATATGACTGGGTTTGGGGGGTATGACTGGGTTGGGGCGTTCGGGTTGACTGGGTTGGGGGTATGGGGGATATGACTGGGTTGAGGGTTCTGGGATATGACTGGGTTGGTTATGGGATATGACTGGTTGGCGTGTATGTGGGGATATGACTGGGGTTGAGGCGTATGGGGATATGACTTGGGTTGGAGGCGTATGGGGGATCATGGACTGGGTTGAGGCGCTATGGGGGATATGATCTGCGGTTGGGGTATGGGATGACTGTGGGGAGGGGTATGACGGTTGGCGTTGGGATATGACTGGTTGTGGGGCGATATGGGGATATGACTGGTGGGGTATGGGGGATATGACACTGGGTGGGGGGTTATGGGCGGATTATGACTGGTGTTGGGGTTAGGGGATATGACTGGGTTGGGGCGTATGGGGGATATGACTGGCGTTGGCGTATGGGATATGACTGGGTTTGGGGCTATGGGGGATATGACTGGGCGTTTGGGGTTGGTATGACTGGGTTGGGGGTATGGGGATAGGACTGCGTTGAGGCGTATGGGGGATATGACTGGGTTGGGGGTGATCGGGGCATATGACTGGGTTGGGGGGTGGGGATATGACTGGGTTGGGAGCGGATATGCCGGTTATGGGGGATATGACTGGGTTGGGGGAGTAGGGATATGACTGGGTTGCGGGGATATGACTGGGTGTGGGGGTATGGGGATATGACTGGGTTGGGGGAGGGGATATGACTCGTTGGGTTATGGGCGGTATCTGGGGGGGGATATGACGGGTTGGGGGCTATGGGGATAGACTGGGTTGGTATGGGACTAGGTGGGGGATATGACGGGGTTGTGGGTTATACTGGGGGTCAGGGGTTATGACTGGGTTCGGGGTTATGACTGGCGTGGGGGTATGGGGATATGACTGGGTGGGGGATATGGGGGATATGACTGGCGTTTGGCGGATATGACTGGTGAGGTTATGGGGATATGACTGGGCTGGGGGATATGGGGATTATGACTGGGTTGGTTTGGGGGGTATGGACCGGGTTGGGACTAGCATGGGTCTGAAGGACTTCTTTCAATATTAACCCCCCTCTCCCAATAAAAAAAACAACTTTTTTTTGCTAGCAATGCTAATTTTTATTGAGGCAAAAATTAGTACTGACTATGACTGTGATATGTGGTTGTCTCACCTAGCTATCTTGAAGATGAATGTACTGACTATGACTGTGATATTGTGGTTGTCTCACCTAGCTACTGAAGATGAATGTATGACTATGACTGTGATATGTGGTTGTCCCACCTAGCTATCTGTAGATGAATTGTACTGACTATGGGACTTGTGATATGTGGTTGTCTCACCTAGCTATCTGTAGATGAATGTACTGACTAGACTGTGATATCAGTGGTTGTCCCACCCTAGCTATCTGAAGGATGAATTGTACTGACTAGACTGTGATATGTGGTTGTCTCACCCAAGCTATCTGTAGATGAATGTACCTGACTATGACTGTGATATTAGGTTGTCCACCTAGCTTATCTGAAGTTATGAATGTACTGACTATGGACTGTGATACTTAGGTGATGTCCCAGCCTAATGCTATCTGAAGATGATGCTGGCGACTATGATGCTGTGGATATGTGGTTCGTCCCACCTACACTATCTGAGATGGATGTGTCCCCTGACTTAGTGACTGTCGATATGGCGCTTGTCCCACCTAGCATCTCTTGAAGCATGCAAACTGTACTGACTATGAGCTGTCATATGTGGTTGTCCACCTTAGCTATTCTGAAGTGAATGTATCTGACTATGACTGTGTCATAGTGGTGTCTTCGGTGTCCCACCTAGGCTATCTGAAGATGAATGTACTGACATTATGATCTGTCATATGTTGCTGCTGTGCCTCCACCTAGCTATCTGAGATGCAAATGTACTCGACTATGAACTGTATGTTCGGTTGGTCTCACCTAGCTATCTGGAGATATGAATGTACTGACTATGATGTATTGTTGGTTGTCTCACTAGCTATTCTGAGATGAATGATCACTGCGATGGACTAGTTCGATATGTGGTTTGTCCCAAACCTAGCTATCTGAAGATGGATATGTACTGAGTACTATGACCATGTGATTAGTGTGGTTGTCCCACCTAGCTATCTTGGTAAGATGGAATGTTAGACGTATGACATGTGATATGTGGTGTGTTCCCACCTAGCTATCTGAAGATGAATGTACTGACTATGACTGTGATATGTTGGTTGTCCCACCTAGCTATCTGTAGATGAATGTACTGACTATGACTGTGATATGGTTGTCCTGATCTAGCTATCTGAAGATGAATGTATGACTATGACTGTGATATGTGGTTGTGCCCACCTACTATCTGCAGATGAATGTTACTGACTATGACTGTGATATGTTGGTGTCCCACCTAGCTATCTGTAGATGAATGTACTGACTATGACTGTGATATTGGTTGTCCCACCTAGCTATCTGAAATGAATGTACTGACTATGATATGTTGTGTCCCACCTAGCTATCTGAAGATGAATGTTACTGACTAGACTGTGTGATATGTGGTTGTCCCACCTAGCTATTCTGTAGATGAATGTTACTGACTATGACCTGTGATATGTGGGGTTGTCCCACCCAGCTATCTGTAGATGAATGTACTGACTATGACTGTGATATGTGGTTGTCCCACCTAGCTATCTTGAAGATGAATGACTGACTTATGACTGTGATATTGTGGTTGTCCCACCTAGCTATCTGGAGATGAATGTACTGACTATGACTGGATATGTGCGCTTTTCCCACCTAGCTATCTGTAGATGGAATGTACTTGACTATGACTGTGATATGTGGTTGTCCCACCTAGCTATCTGATAGATAATTACTGACTATGACTGTGATATGTGGTTGTCCACCTAGCTATCTGAAGATGAATAATACTGAAATTATGACTATGAATATGTAGTGTCCCACCTAGCTATCTGTAAGATGAATATTACTGATTATGACTATGATATGTGTTGTCCCACCTAGCATATCTGAAGAGAATGTTACTGACTATGATCTGTGGTTGCCACCTAGCTACTGAGATAGTGCTACTGACTGGATATTGTTTCTCACCTAGCTATCTGAATGTAATGTACTGACTATGACTGTGATATGTGTGTGGTTTGTCCACCTAGCTACTGTCAGATGAATGTACTGACTATGACTGCTAATATTGGTTCTGTCCCACCTAGCATCTGAAGATGAATTGTTACTGGACTATGACTGTGTATATGTGGTTGTCCTCACCTAGCTATCTGATGATGAATGGACTGACTATGGCTGTGATATGTGGTTGTCTCACTAGCTATCTGAGATGAATGTACTGACTATGACTGTGATATGTGTTGTCCAACCTACTATCTGAGAGATGAATGTACTGACTCATGACTGTGATATGTGGTTGTCTCACCTAGCTATCTGTGATGATGAAATGACTGACTACTGGACTGTGATATGTGGTTGTCCCACCCAGCTATCTGAAGATTGAATTGTACTGACTATGACTGTGATATGTGGTTGTCTCACCTAGCTATCTGTAGATGAATGTACTGACTATGACTGGATATGTGGTTGTCCCACCTAGCTATCTGTAGATGAATGTACTGACTATGACTGTGATATGTGGTTGTCTCACCTAAGCTATCTGAAGATGAAGTTACTGACTATGACTCTGATATGTGGTTCCCACCTAGCTATCGTGAAGATGAAATGTACTGACGTATGACTGTGATATGTGTTGTCCCACCTAGCCTCTGAAGATGAATGTACCTGACTATGACGTGGATATGTGCGTTCCTCTAGCTATCTGAAGATGAATGTACTGACTATGACTGTGATATGTGGGTGTCCCACCTAGGCTATCTGAAGATGAATGTACTGACTATGACTGTGATATGTGGTTGTCCCACCTAGCTATCTGAAGATGAATGTACTGACTATGACTGTGATATGTGGTTCTCACCTAGTAATCATTAGCCTGCTATTCAATGGAGTGGCTGTGTGATTGCAAGTCTAAGATTAAGGGTCTCTTTTCCTAGTTTAACTGATAAACATTCAACATTGGCCATGCTGTCAATGAAGCATGATTTGTGGTAAGGTGTTGGGACAGCTTTACGTAGGCCTTAACAGTTTGTGGGCATCGCGTGTCACCGTTATAGTGCAATTAGTGTATTGTGTAGCGTAGTGGCTTTGCTGGCATGTTTCCCACCAAGAATTACATGAGAAAATTGGCACTTATGATGTCAGGTTATATCGTGGCATGAGTCAGAACAGAATAACGCTGTGGGTTTTCCTGTGTAAATGTGCCAACACCACTGGCTACCAGTAAACATCAGTATATTGTGAAGATCCTTTCCGCTCAGCCTAAACCACTGACCACAGCAACAGCCAATCACTGAGAAAGCTGCGGTCTCCTGCATCAGTGAGGTCTGTTAGCTCTCTCTGTTTCTCCACCTAACACCCATAGGCCAAGTGATGGCTAGCCATCCACCTCGCTTCAGCCAACTGACGTTTCTTCGCCACCATGAGTGCCAACGAATTCTGACCGTTCTCATTGGTCCCCAGAAACCGATGGGAGGGGCAAGAGCTGATCTACATGATGATTGTTTACTCTTTGATTTGTTAGACGATCCAATCGCTGATGAATATGTGTTCCAAACGCCCCTCTAATTTGAAGTCACACAAACGACTTCTAGGATGGCAGATTAGACTGAACATAGAGTGGACAAAACATTAAGAACACCTGCTCTTTCCTTGACATACTGACCAGGTGAAAGAGGGTGAATTTGTGAAATATTTAAGTACCTTTGAACAGGGTATGGTAGTAGGTGCCAGGTGTTAAGAACTGTAACTCTGCTGGGGTTTTCCCCACGCACAACAGTTTCCTGTGTGTATCAAGAATGGTCCACCACCCAAAGGACATCCAGCCAACTTGACACAACAGATGGGAAGCGTTGGAGTCCACATGGGCCAGCATCCCTGTGGAACGGCTTCCGACATCTTGTAGAGTCCCCATGCGACTTGAAGCTTTTCTGAGAGTACACTCAGTGTACGCAGCGATCGATAGAGCAGCGGAATTAAACTCACGGTGAATCGTCATGCGAGTGTTTCTCTACCCTGGGTGTCAGTCTGTCTCATTGTCAATCCAAATGTCTGATTGAACTAGAAGAGCAGAAACAGACCAGGTCAGTGTGCCTCACAAAAACACAGGTATTATTATGATGATGTGTATATGATTAGCAAAAACAAGGGGCAACTTCACTTTTAAGGTTTTCATATAAAAATCTGTGACAGACAGAAAGACAAAAAAACGAAATCAAAAAGTGGAAAAGAAGTTACAACACTGACTCAACTACAAAGTTGTTTTTATCAAAAGATGAAATAAAAAATATGAATGTCGATCACTTTGTCTTCAAAATAACTAGAACTATCATTATTCATTATTAGATTCCCAATAACATTGTTCATTTAAAATCAGCAAGATATCTGGGATACCAGGTCTCTGTAGACAGGACAACATCTCATAATAAACAGATCTCTGTTTACACCAAGAGAGAGAGAGAGACACCACCACACACACACCACACAACACACACACACACAACCACACACACACCACACACACCACACACCACACACACCACCACACACACACACACACACACACACACACACCACACACACACACACACACACACACACACACACACACACTAAGAGAGAGACACACACACACACACAGACATCAAAGACAGAGACACAACACCAAACAGAGGACACCACACCAAGACAGAGACACATCAAACAGACAAACAAATCAACAGGACAAACACATCAAGAGACCACCACACATGAGGTTGCGAGGATGGGGTGCTGGCTCCCCAAACCTACAGGAATCATCTGACGGGTGGAAAGGACATGGCGACCGCAGCATTCTCTGCTTCCTGCTGCGGAGGAAAACCACACATCACTTTTAGTACATCCGATCTGTGTAGGTCTATCTTTTTAACCAATAAATGTGCTGCTGGATATCTGAGTGTGAGAGGCCCTACTTTCAGGACATTCTGGTGGGTTAGGAAAGAACGTATAGCCTTAACAAACCAATGTACTAACTCTGTCCCTAAGACCTGTATGTTGTTTTGAAAAGACCCCTAACTGTCTCTACGACCTGTATGTGTTTTGAAGACCCTAACTGTCTCTACAGAACCTGTATGTGTTTGAAGACCCTAAACTGTCCCCTACAGACCTGTATGTGTTTGAAGCCCTAACTGTCCCTACAGACCGTATGTGTTTGAAGACCCTAAACTGTCTCTACAGACCTGTATGTGCTTTGAAGGCCCTAACTTGTCCCTACAGACCCTTGTATGTGTTTGAGACCCTAACTGTCTCTACAGGACCTGTATGTGTTTTGAAGACGCCCTAACTGTCCCTACAGACCTGTTATGTGTTTGAAGGCCCTAACTGTCCCCTACAGACCATCGTATGTGTTTTGAAAGGCCCTAACTGTTTCCCTACAGACCCTGTATGTGTTTGAAGCCTAACTGCCCTACAGACCTGTATGTGGTTTTGAAGGCCCTAACTGTCCCTACAGACCTGTATGTGTTTGAAGGCCCTAACTGTCTCGTGGACAGCCTGTATGTGTTGAACACCCAACTGTCTCTACAACCTGTTATGTGTTAAGACCCTAACTTCCCTTACAGACCTGTATGTGTTTTTGAAGCCCTAACTTCCCTACAGACTGTTATGTGTTTTGAAACCCTAACTTCTCTACAGACCTGTAGTGTTTGAAGACCCTAACTGTCCCTACGACCTAGGTACCTAGTCTACCGAATGTGTTGAACCCTAAACTGTCCCTACAGACCGTATGTGTTTTAGAACCTAACTGTCTCTACACCTAGTATGTGTTTGAAACCCTAACTGTCCTCTACAGACTGTAGTGTGTTTGAAGACCCTAACGTCTCTACGACCGTATGTGTTGAAGACCCTAAACACTGTCCTACAGACCTGTATGCTGTTGTGAAGCCTTAACTTCCCTACAGACCTGTATGTGTTTGAAGAACCCTAAACTGCTCGTACAGACCAGTATGTGTTTTGAAAGACCCTAACGTCTCTACAGACCTTGTATTGTTTGGAAGGCCTTAACTGTCCCTACAGAACCTGTATGTTTGAAGACCAACGTCCTCAGACTGTGTACCACTCCTACAGACCTGTATGTGTTTGAAGGCCCCTAACTGTCCCTACAGACCTGTAGTGGAACCACTGTCTCAATTTTTGGAAGGCCTTAACAACTGTCCCTTACAGACCTGGTATGTGTTTGAAGACCCTAACTTCCTACAGACCTGTAGTGTTTGAACCATTTACGACATTGGTTGACCCATAACTGTCCCTACAGACCTTGTGTTAAGCACTGTCTACTGTATGTTTGAAGACCCTAACTGTTCTACAGACCGTGTATGTGTTGAAGACCTCTTGCCAGGGACTGAGTAAGTAGTTCAAACAGTAAGAGGATGTAGTCACGACCTGCCCGATCCAGAATCTGTTCGGTGGGGTGGGAATGCCAGACGTAGCTCGTAAACGTGGTCACCAGGTTTTCTGATCCACAGGGGGTTCTCCTGTTCTCTGGCCGTCTCATTCATCATCACTAGAACACACAGGGACCATTATTACGGACGTCTGCAGCACAGGCGTTCTGTTCACTGGGTGGTTTCTCCGTGTTCTGCTGGGCCCGTCTTCATTCATCATCACCTAGAACACACAGGGGACAATATACAACGTCTGCAGCACAGCGTTTCTGTTCACTGGGTGTGGTTTCTCCAGTTGTTCTGGCTGCGGCCGTCTCATTTCGTCATCACCCTAGAACACCACAGGGACGATATTACAACCGTCTGCAGCACAGCGTTCTGGTTCACTGGGGTGGTTCTCCATGTTCTGCTTGGGCCGTCTCATTTCAACATCACCTAGAACACACAGGGACAATATTACGACGTCTGGCAGCACAGCGTTCTGTTCACTGGGTGCGCTTCTCCATGTTCTGCTGGCCCGTCTCAGTCATCATCAACCTAGGAACACACAGGGACAATATTACAACGTCGGCAGCACAGCAGTTCTGTTCACTGGGCTGCGGGACAAACGCGTTAGAGCACTAGGTTAGGGAAAGCATGCACCCCGATTCTCATCTCTCTCTTTT